>NC_056746.1:122866264-123106264 GCF_019279795.1 Protopterus annectens | reverse complement strand
AAAGAAGAAACAAAAAACTCTAAAAGGAGATAGACTGATGCAGACTCAGAAAAGATAGAGAGAAAGTAAAGTAATAGGAGAGTGCAGAAGAGGTAAAGGATTAGTCAGGTTTTGTACAGGAACAGAGCCAGTGGCTTTGGAAGTAATCTTTGATTTTATGTTTAAAGAGAGGCAGAGATGTGGTAAGTGTTATATCGCTAGGAAGTAGATTCCAGTTCCTTCCTACAGTATTATTGAATAGAGAGTCACCAGCAGAATTATTAGTCTTTGTTATAGTAGCCATAAGTTTACTGGAAGAGCGAAGGGAGTTTAGGTTGTTATAAGGGATTAAAAGTTTAGAGAGTATAGGGGTTTTATTGGGTTGGTATAGAATTTTATGGGCAATACTGAGTTGAGGGATTAACAGAAGGTTTTGTAGTTCTAGCCAGCCTAAAAGTTTCAGGTTAATACAGTGATGAGTTCTAAAAGGGTTACTAGTGGCAAAACGGGCAATGCTGTTGTAGCAAGTAGCCAGTTTGTTAAGGTTGGCTTTTTTAAGGTTAGTAAAAATTGGTGAGGCATAAAGAAGAGTTGACAAAAGATGGGAGTGGGCAATCTTGGCTCTGGATGAAGAGGTTAGGAAAGGTTTGATTCTATATAAGCTTCCTATTTTTCTGTTGACTATTTTAATGGTGTTGTTGATATGCTGATCAAAGGAGAGGTTATTATCAATCGTTATTCCTAAAAGTTTTGTTGTTGGATCAGGAGTAATGAGAGTGGCATTATTTGAGGAGATGGTGAAGTCCAAGGGAGTGGACCATGTGCTAGGAGAGAAAAGGAGAAGTTTAGTTTTTTTGGCATTGAGGAGGAGGTTACGTCTGGTGAACCAAGTTTCTACTGTGTTGAAGACAGTTTGAGTGATAGATGAAAGTTCATTAGTAGATGAAGCAGAGCAGATAAGGGTGGAGTCATCTGCATATTGAATGCAGGTTACTTGAGGGATTGCTGAGTGGAGATCATTGATGAACAGGGAGAAGAGAAGATGCCCTAGAATGGAGCCCTGAGGTACACCGATGGAAACGGGTGTGAGTGAGGAAATTTGGTTTTCCCAACGAACTGCTTGATGTCTATTGCTGAGGTAGGATGTAAACCATTTTGTGGCAAGATTATCAAAGGAGAGGGATGTAAGAGTGTTAATTAAAATGGAGTGGTTGACCATATCAAAAGCTTTAGAGAGGTCGATGAAGAGTGCAGAAGAGAGAAGGTTGTCGTTGCGGTTCCTATTGATGGTATCTACAAATGATAGGAGAGCAGTGGTAGTACTATGATGTGGTCTAAAACCGTGCTGACAGTTTGCTATTATGTTGTTTTGAGAGAGATACTGTAAAAGGTGTTGGTGAATACATTTTTCCATTATTTTCGCTAATGGAGAAAGGAGGGCAATTGGTCTATAGTTTGAGTACTCAATGGAATTCACACCTTTATGTAATGGGATAATATGGGATATTTTCCAGATGTCTGGGATGGTTCCCTCTTGGATTGTCCAGAACCAGAAAAGGACATTTCAGTATTATGGAACATTTTGAGAAACTTTAAAGTATTTTGGGATATCAAATTATTGAAGATAAAACAAAGGTTACTGCTTGAAACTATGCCCTCACACATTAATTGGTTCAGAGATGTACATATTTATGGATACACAATAAAATGAAGTGTTTAGGAGCATGGATTAAAAGGATTCTGATATGGCAGCTAATGATATGTGTGAAGAGACTAAAGAAAACATACTACAAAAACTGAAAACCTGGAAGCTCTAGCTTATGGATATGGATAATAAGGTACAAGCAATGAAAACATGTTTAGTCCCTTTAGGTTTATATATAGATCAGGCATATTTTGATCAACCAGAGGAAAAATTCTAGACAATAATTATTAACACAGTTGAAGGAATTTATCTGGAAAGGGAAGAGAACAAGAGTAAAGTGGGATAAGGTGACCCTTGCAAAAGAACACCGCAGTTTAGGATTACCTGAAAGGATATTTTACAGCTGCATAATTAATACTCATATACATAACACAAGCAGAAAGCTACAATTCAAAGTGGAAAGGGATGATGAAATGGAGAGGGATTCCAGAAACAAGGAGAGAGTGGACTTTTGGATGCAGAGTAAGAAAGTAGTAGACTGAATTTTAAGTACTAAGCCAACACGAGAGTGGGGAAAGGAGATTTTGTCAACAAGGATGGCTGCAATTAGGGGTACAAAGAATAGGCAAGAGGGGCTGACACTTACTGTAGAAAACTTGCAAAGAAACAAGCAAATAACTACAGAAGGAAACATAACACAATGGGAAAAGGCCAAGAAATCATTTGAAATGTAGGCTAAAGAATGCCTTCCCTATCAGGGATGGATATCAGAGTATAGGCAAAGAGAAAGGGATAGGGGAATCCTAAGTGAAAAACCTATTTCGGTAGTGTTTCTAACTGAATGTAGTACAGAAGCTGCTATTAAAAAAGGGGTAATTATTAGGTGATATAAAATACTGCACAATAACCATAACAACCAATCAGAGGAGGATAGAAAAGACTGGGAAGACAGATTAGATAAGCAAGTCCAAAGGAAACAATGGGAGGTCATATGCATGTTGGTCAAGTATGCAACAAAGTCTAGAAGATTTAGGATTTTTCTTGGAAGTGTTTGTACAGGTATTTTTATACCCCAAGCAGACACCAAAGAATTTTTCTTTGGGTATATGGTAAATATTGGAGGTATGATGGGGAAGAAAGAGGTAACTGGGAGCATATATTCTGGGAATGTAATGAGCTGGCAGACTTTAAAAATTTGTTACAGAGTACTCTCAGGAATATTGGGTAAGCAAATGAGTGTAACTAAGAAAATTATTTTTTGAGGTGAGATACAAGATCTGAAATGCCTAGACATAGTAATAATGCCTTGCTAAGGTTAATTCTGGTGGCTGCCAAAAACGTAATTACTGGATAATCGAAATTAAAGTTTAAACCAGCTGTATTTTTTAGAAGGGATAAAATAATTGGAAGTGGGATCTTTAGAAAAGGGAAGAAGCAAATTACACAGAACAAAACTGAAAGGAGGATGATTGAGGTTTAAGGGAAGGCAGGAAATGAACAATTTATGTAATGTTGGATTGTTGACAGTTATATAAAATAATACATATGATATATAACCTTCGTAACTGAGAACATGTTAAAATGCTCATTTTCTTTTATAGAAAAACAAATATTTGCCTTTGTCTTAAGTTATAATTCAATACGGGCATTAAAAAATTACATTGAGTATGTCCTAGAACATCTTTTGGCTGGTGGGGCTGCTTGGATGAGTCGGGTTGAGAAACAGCTTCTTTATCTCGATTGCTGCTTGCCTTCTCAGATAGGATGAAATGTTCCATCCTGTTTGCAATTAATTAAAAACAGAACTGTATAACCTCTGGATATGACTCTCAACACCCACGCTTCTGATGTGATGACCTCCCAAACTTCAAGTTGGACACCCCCCCCAACTATCACCACAGAACGGCAGTAAGGCAACCTTTCAGGACACTGGAAGGGCTTACCAGAAAGAGGTCTACAGAGGCCCTGATTCTGTGAACTGCCTCTGCCCCTTGGGTGATGTCCATTAAAATGCTCCCCTCTGCCCTGATGGTAACCATCTTGCAGGCTGTCCTGAACAGACTACTGTGTCTTTCAGAAGAAAAGCCATTCTCCTCTCATTCTACCCCAAGTGCAACTGTCACCAGGGCATCCTGAAAACACTGCTTTGACTTGCAAAAGAAAAGCTGGTCCCACCCCGTGCTTCCTGGAAAAAGGCCTTTGAGGGGATGGTAAAACAAACTCCAACTGCAATGTCCTCCCAACCTGTTGGCTCCTGTTAAGAGTATCTTTGAATTTCAGACCAAAAAGGGAGAATCCATCATATGGGGCTTTGATAAAGGATGCCTGGAAATAGTCTGCAAAATTGCACAAGTGCATCCGGACATAGTGACATATGGTAATGGCAATGCTTGCAATGTGGGCTGTGTACCTGGTAGTGTTTAACAGAAGCCTCACAGACATGTTAATTATCGAATGCATTGTGGACAGTTATGCCACCAGAGCTTTCAGGGAATCTGGAGGCTAAAAGTCCTTACAGTCTTTGACAATTCTGAGATCAAGTCCCTTTGAAGTCTTGTCTAATGAACAAGATCATTCAGCGCATGCAAAGAAAAGATAGCTGAAGTGTAGGTGCACTTTCCTAGCCGGTCCAACACCAGGGACACCCTGTTTGGGGATGAACCATGGAGCTCTCCTCCAACATGTCCTTCTTAGTGGCTGCAGCAACTATGATGGCATTGAAAGCTAGGCCCTTACTCTAAAAAGATGGTTAGTATCCTCAGTGGGCATCTCCTCTGGCAAGTCTAAATGATTCCTCTTGCATTTGGTCTTAGTGTGGACTTCCCAGTGGAATCTTGAGGCCTAAAGATGCGGACCGTCCTTGAGCAAGCTGATGAGAATCCAAGGAAACAGATGAAGGAAGATATTAGAACAGATATAACCTGGATACCTGGGCACCAGTCTCAGAGTGAGAGAGGATCCTTTCCACAATACCCAAAGTCAACACAGGGGCTGGACAGCTAGACCTTTCTCTCCTCTTATCCAGGGACATGAGCAAGAGACCAGTGTCCAGTGCAGACAAGGACAGATCAGACACTGAGATCAGAGCTGTCTAAAGACAATGTCCCCAGGGCAAGAGACAACTCAGAAACCCTAAGTCATGCCTGACCCAGGGGCAATGACCCCAGCACCTTGGCTCCAAGAAAGCCAGGGTCAAAAACACAAAGGATGGAGTTCCTGTCTGATGCAGCTAAGCAGTCTACACCGGCACACCAGCAGAGGTGGAAGGCAGCTGGGAGATCAGCTCTATGGGCCTCAGTGCCAAAGGCGTGCGAGGGAGAAAGAAAAAAGGATGGAGATGAAGGCAACACCATTAGAGGTCAAGAACATAAGGTGGAGGAAAGCATTTTTTGGTCAATCTGTGACTGTAGAAAGGAACGCATTAGCTGCTCTAAGTCGGAACTCATAAGGTTCCTGATGGACTTGACAGAATTGACTGAAGCCGTGGAAGCCGGCTTTGACACCTTCTTAATAGGTGGATCCAAGTCCTCAACCCAAAAGGGAGAAGCTTAGGGTAGGGGAAGGTTCTGAATTTAAACTCAGCCAGGATAAATAGGAAGAAAGGGAGAGTGAAGCCTCGCTGAGGACAGAGGAGCTGTTGAAAGGAAGGGGCTAATAAAAGCTAGGGTCGCGGAACCTGAAAACTCCAAGCCTAGAAAAATAACTTCTCGTGATCTGTGTTGGCAGGGGACTGAAGGCAAATAGCTTGTTGGTGTCGGAGAAGCCAAAGATCTGTGGACATTTGGATCCAACTGATCATTTAAAATTAATGAGGGAAATTTGCTCTCATCCTTTTCTATGCACCTAGTACCTTCTTTGGCTGATTGTCCTTATCATTCTCATCTTTCTTCTCTGATTTTCTGTCACCCAACCAGTTGGAAGAGGAGATGCAGAAAAAAGAGGTAGCTGAAGTAGATGGGAGATGCATACCTTTAAAAACAAGATTAGTCCTTTTATCAGCCAAGGTTCTAGTGCCAAAGGCAGCACCAGCCTGTCACTCCATATCCAGGTGTACAGAAACCAAGCAGTACAGACACTTGTCATGGTCGTCTTGCCAGGATAATTTGTGTCCACACTCGATGCATTTCTTAAACTCCACAGCAGCAGGTTCTTTCTCCATAGCTATGAATACCCCTGGAATCAAGCTAACAAACCCTGAGAAAAAGTATAGCAAATATATATACATATTTTGTTATAATAACAGGACGGAGAGGTGGAAAAGGGAAAATGGTGGCAAAACTGGTAACAATAACACTGTGAAGCTTACTAAACCACAAAAACTAGTCTACACAATCTAACAATCACACTGGAAAACTAATAAAAGACTACTTCAGAAATTCTTGAAAGGTAGAGAAGGCAAGAAAGAATGAATAGCAACAATGGAAAGTACATTTATCTAAGGAGATCGCTGGACCACGTCTGAAACTGAAAGCAGGAAACAAGATCTGAGGGGATTTTGTTAGGGTAGGGCATTAAGGTGAGATGAGGCAGAGTTTAAAGAATGACATTTCTGATGGGGCCAGCACTGGGTCAGAGTCACATCTGATGTACCCAAAGGTTGAGATGTCCGGGAAAGACAACATCAGATCAAAGTTTCATCTCCAGATTCATTAGTTATGAATACCTGGCACTCCTCTATGTCCAGCTTACCATTAACAAAATCCCATATCACACTGCAGCTAAGTATAGGACCCCCTCTATGTCCCCCCTTAGCCGAAACTTCCTACCTGACTAGTATGGAGTCCATAAGCATTCAGCCAATTACCATTCTCGTACAGGACTTGAGCAACCCCCTCTGTCAACTGGGAGACTTGCACATCTCCCCAACATGTATGCCTACAGATTTCTGGATTTCATAAATACAAACTCATTGGACTAATAAGTATGCATTTCAACTAGGGGAGACAAAATTCTGGACCTGGCTCTCATCAATATGGGACAGCTCTGTTTCCTCACTAGCTGTAATGCCTCCCTAGTCAAATCAGACCAAGAGTCAGTCACATTCACCATAAGACTGAAGCTGGAAGTAGTAACCTGGCTAAAGTCAACGTTCCCTTCAACCTGATGACCCCTTTGAGAATGCTGAAACCTTAACCAACAAATTCTATGCACATGTAAATAGCTACACAGCCACATCTTACGGGTCCGAATGGAGAGATGAAAGGTCAACAAGCAAAGAAGAGTAGTAGTGCCGAAACTGAATTAATCTCCAAGTCTTGGTAAGTACCTTCACGAGGTGGACCCCATTTTCACAAAACCTCACCAAGGCGACATTGATATACAGACTATATTTATATAGCATATATCATGGATAGAAGTAAGTCAAAAACAAAGACAGCTGGGTGCACAAAACCCAGGATAAAAAAGTGCCCAATCCTGGCAGGCGCACTGGTGCCAGGACTAGAAAAGATGACAGTGTAGAATTCTCAAAATACAGAAAACAGTACTACAACAGGGCTAGACCAGGCCTTGGGGGAGGATGGCCCCCCTGTTGTAGAAGGAAGTAGTAGTCCACAAATATCACAAAAACTTATAGGCCAGATAAGAGCCATAAAGACGATAAAGTAGACTATTGAGGATAAGACAGAAATGATGTATAGTTACTATTATATAAAAAGCCCAGAATTTCCAGACACAAGCAACACAAAATGATTAACAGAGAAATTAGAGGAAAGAAAAATACTTCCGCAAGAAAAGCTGTCAGAAGCTTCAAATGATAATTTGTGTTCATTAATACAACAGATTTCTGAAAAACAGTATAAAGATCAAGAAAGCTTGAACTGTTTGGAAAAAAAAAACATCTGAGGAAGTGCGAAAATATAAATAAGTACAAAAAAGAAATAATGACATGGGAAAGAAAGACAGATTTGATATGGTGCAATGTTTATGCAAAGGAGAAAGCCAAATTAATCAATGTAAAGAATGTAGCCCCAAAGATATTTGAAGAGAAATACAGGCAAAGGCATCCAGATATGGAAAATTTCACAATAAAAAAATAGTATCACAAAGATGGAAAGTAGAAAAAAAGATCAGTAAAGTAGAAGTTAAAAAATAGAAGTTGAAGTTATGGAGAGCTTGCAAAGTGAAGGATTTGATGTAGAACGTCGAGCACAGGTTACATCACAGCAGTATGGACTGAGCCCCCAAAGTAGGGAGAAACAGGAAGATCAGGGAACATGTGAAGAAGTAATATGGACATGGAAAAGAAAAAGAGATTTAATATGGTGTAATATTTGTGCAAAGGAGAAAGCAAAACTAATCAATACAAAAAGAGCAGCACCAAAGATATTTGAAGAGAAATACAGGCAAAGGAATCCGGACATGGAAAACTTTACAATAAAAAAATAAGAAGACAAAGAGGAAAAGGAGATTAGCAATGGAGAAGTTAAAGAATAGAAAAAAGAAGATATGTACTTACCATAACGTTCCATGTTTGTAGTCCATCTCGCCTACATTCTTACTGGATGGGTTCAGAGCAGATTCTTGGCTCCGACTCGGCCGATACTAAAGCTCGAGAGCTTTTACTAGCTCGAGGCTAACCCCTATCCCATGGTGCCTCACAGCAATTCCCCAGATCTTGTTTGCAAGAAAGTAAATAGGTACATAATAGTCAGTAACTATCAATAACTATGCCCATACAAACAGAATACTCTGTATTACTATCCATGCCAGGTGGATGGACAACTACAACCAGGTCAGACAGCATAAAGGATAGTCCACCAGTTTCTCCAGGAAACAGGAAGGAGGGTGGGACACAAGAATGTAGGCAAGATGGACTACAAACATGGAACATTATGGTAAGTACATAACTTCTTTATGTTATCCAGTCCTATCTCGCCGTAATTCTTGCTGGATGGGACAGCGTCCCTAGCACCTTTATCTGGGGTGGCTCAAGCGAAGAGACACTTCAGCACAGTGGACTCAAAGGATGACCTGCCCCGGGAGGCCAAATCCAATTTGTAATGAGTGACAAAGGTATGAGGTCTTGCCCAAACAGCTGCTGCACAAATGGTATCAACTGGGAGTTTTTATTTGAAGGCATATGAAGTTGACACTGCTCTGGTTGAATGGCCTTTAACTTTGGCTGGTAAGTGTTTGCCAGCAGCTTTGTAAGCAAAAGAAATGCAGTCTGAAAGCCATTTATACAAAGTGACCTTCGAAACAGGCAAGCTTTCATTTTTGTCTGAAAAGGAAACAAATAATTGGTCTGACTTTTGAAATTCTTCAGTCCTGTGCAGGTAAAACCTGAATATTCTGTGGACAGCCAATTGGTGTAGTCTGCATTCTGATTTATTAGTATGATTTGGGAAGAAAACTGGTAGTTCGATAGTTGTGTTGAGATTAGGCTCTGAACATACCTTAGGAAGAAAGGAAGGATTAGTTCTAAGTGAAACTCTATCCTTGTGGAAAACAATGCAAGGAGGTTGAATGGTGAGGGCTTGCAATTCAGAAACTTTCCCAGTAGATGTTACAGCCACTAAGAACAATGTCTTCCAAGACAAGAATTTCAGATCTGATGAAGAAGAGGGTTCAAAGGGTGGAGAAATTAAACATGTAAGAACTAGGTTTAGGTCTCAGGGCTCCAGTGGTTGCCTGACTGGAAGTCTGAGAAGGGGGACTCCTTTCAAAAAGGTTCTGCATAAAGAGTGGGACATGACTGGATTTTGGCAGCGAACTGAACTCTTAATAGTAGCAGCTGCAGCTCCTTCATGCAAAATGGATGCCAGGAAGGACAGAATAGACTCTATATGAGCTGAGTAAGGATCTATGCCTTAGTTTGCTGCCCAAATGGAGAACATTTTCCATTTACTGGAATATAATTTCCTGGTGGAAGGTTTGTGTGAAGAAATCAGAATGTGGTTGACTGTAGGTGAAAGGGAAACACACCTAGCTATTCGTGGAACTGGAGCAGCCATGCTGTCAATTTCAGGGTTTGGATAGTAGGATGGAACTGCCCTGACTGATGAATCAGGAGGTTTGGAGATGGTTCCAGAATCCATGGTTCCTCCAAGAGATAGGGCCACAGAAAGGGGAACCAGACTTGGCGAGGCCAGTAAGGGCAATGAGGATCAGGGTACTCTTCAACAGCTTTGCTTTCTGAATCACTTTGGGTATGAGAGGAAAGGGTGGAAAAGCATACAGAAGTCCCGGAGGCCAACTGTTGGCCAGAGCGTCCCTGGGTGACATCCCCGGATGGGGAATTAGGGCAAAGTAGCTGCTGCATTTGGTGTTCATGTACATGGCAAATAGGTCACAGCCAGGCTGGCCCCATTTGCAAAAAATCTCTTTCACAACTTCTGAATTCAGGGACCACTCGTGAGGCATCAGAATTGCTCGACTAAGTTTGTCTGCTATTACATTGGATTTCCCCGGGATGTGCATTGCTACCAGAAAGCGTTGAGTGTCCATCGCCCATTTCCATACTCTTAAAGCCTCTCGACAAAGTGGGTAAGACTTGGTTTCCCCTTGCTTGCTTATGTACCACACTACAGACATGTTGTCTGACTGAATCATAATTGTCCCAGTGGGAAGAGAACTGTGAAGTTCTTGCAACGCATATAACACCGCTCTCATCTCCAGAACATTTATGTGCAAGTGGTTCTCGTGATCCTGCCAAGTACCTTGGATCATCATTCCCAGATAATGCCCATCCACCTTATCTGGGAGGCGTCTGGTCAAGACTGCATTTTCTTGAGGGGAAGCAAGTGGGTGACCTAGATGAAGATGATCCATCTGTAACCACCATGTTAGATCCTTCTTGCAGGAGTTTGTGATGAGTATTTGGTGAGACAGGGGGAGATCCTGCACTGACCACTGGGCAAACAGTAGCCACTGAAGTACTCTCATGTGCAGATGGGCTAGGCGAACTAAGAGAATGGTGGATGCCATAGTCCCTAGGACCTGAAGGACTATCCTGGCCTGTACTTTGTCTCTCTTCAGCAAAAATCTGATTTGGTTGTGTAACGATTCTATCCTTTCTGGTGTCAGTTTTACTGTCATGGTGGTTGAGTCTATTTCTGAGCCTAAGAATACAATGTGCTGCGATGGAGATAAGGCTGATTTTTTTAGGTTTATTGTAATGCCTAATCTGGCGCACAAGGACAGAGTCGCGTCCCTGATTCTGATTAGTTGGTGCTTGGTGGTAGCAGTGAAAAGCCAGTCGTCTAGGTACGGAAACACCTGGAATCCTTGACGTCTTAGGTAAGCAGTTACCCACTGCCATGCATTTGGTGAACACTCTGGGGGCTGTAGTAGGGCAGTGTTTGAAATTGAAAATGACTAGCTCACATCTGAAAGCGAAGGTGTCTTCTGGAGCGCCTGTCCATTTTGATGTGGTAGTACACATCCTGAAGATCTATTGAGCACATCCAATTGTCTTTCCTGATAAAGGGAAATATCGACTGCAGAGTGATCATTTGGAACTTCGATTTCTTTACAGGCTTTTTGAGTTTGCTGAGATCTAGAATTGATCTCCAGTCCCCTGTCTTTTCTGGAACTAAAAAGAATCGTGAGTAATTTCCGGACCCTATTTGCTCTGTGGGGACTTCTTGGATGACTCTTTTTTGCAGCAACGAGATGACCTCTGATGTTGCATGGTCTAATTTAATGGGCGGCACCGTCTGGTAGAGACCTGTTTACCGGGGGATCGGAAACAAAGGGAATAAGGTAACCTCTGGATATTATGGTTTGCACCCAACAATCTTGGGAAATTTGTAGCCAGGCGCTTGGGTACAGTGAAAGATGACCCCCGACTGCCTCCAGAGACGGACAGTCGGGTAACCCCTCATGGGCGATGGAAGGGATGATCAGAGAACGTATCTCTATCTCCCTGATGCTGCGGACCTCCTCGGCTGCAAGGGTGGCGTCTTCCATTATATCCTCCCCCTCTGCCACTAGGGGAGAGTTGACCTTGTGTCTGAGAGAAACCTTTTTGGGATGTACAGAACCACATTTTCCCTTCTGTTTGACCCTTGGGATAGGGTCTAGAAGGAAGAGAGAAACAGACTCTGACAGCAGATAAGGTTTTCCCTTCCTGCTCGCACCTGGTCAAAGTCTCTTTTACCTGCGGTCCAAAAAGAGATGAACCATCAAAGGGACATTGGTAAAGGAAGACTTAAAGGATTCCGTGACGTTACATAGATGCATCCAGGAATGTCTCCTAAGAGAAATTCCTGCTGCAGCAGCCCTGCTCGCTCTGTCAGCTGCATAGGAAATCAGCCTCATGGAGGAGTTAGCTATAGATGTAAGGGTGGAGAGCTGCGCAGATACCTTGTCCGTGGATCCCGAAGCTACTGAACCCTGAAGGGTGCATCTCCCAACTCCTTTAGGAGATCCCTTTGAAGTCTAGTAAAATGGGACAGGTAATTCAGGGATCGTAAGGTAAATGCCGCTGAAAAGAAGGTACGCTTTCCATACCTATCCACTGTCCTGGGCTCTTTATTAGGAGGATGGATATTAGAAGATGTCTCGGACAACTCCTTTTTTGTGGCCACTGCTACCATCATAGCATCAACAGGAACTCCCTTAGAAAGAAAGGACTTATCTTCCGGAGCAGTCATAAATTTGTTTGGCCTCCTTGGGACAGGCTCCACTGTGTACGGGGAGGTCTAGGCTTTCCGGGATATGATCCCCAAGAGCTGGTCATAAGGTGGTGTCACCTAGGATGTCGAAGGTCGGGAACCAAAGGCCTCAAGGTACACTGATTCATCCTCAGTAGGTTTAGAGGTCTTCCAATTGCCCCTCTGTCTAAGGATTTCAAGGATGTCAGCAAAGGAGGCATCCTCAGAGGGGATCTAGGGGACCCTTCTGACTCATCCAAATCAGTGTGTGATGTGACAGACTCAAGTAAGTCAATGTGCTTCCTGTTACAAAGTCTCTTCCGAGGGAGCTCTCCAGTGGGATAACCTGGGGAGGTCTCAGAAGAGGGGACACCTCCAATGGTTCCCTATGCTGAGGGGGTGGCGAGGCAGAAGAGATTGCTGCCAGCTGCTGGTGGGACATTGGGTCCAAAGGCAGGGCTTTGGCACTGGACAAAGCTTTCTCTATTGCTTCAAAGGCCTTTCTACCCCACTCCAAAGAAGACCTCTGCTCAGAGGAGATGGAAGGTCGGCTCCAAGCAGGATCCGAAGCAGATGTGGGAACAGAGCTCAGTCGAGCCGAAGCACCGAGAGGGAGGGTTGGTTCCGAAGAAATATCTGGGTTACTATCCCTCTCGGAGTCAACTTGAGAACATTGACTCCCAGATCCCCCAGCTCCAGACTGAGCCGCTGAGGATAGAGTTATCAGTTCCGATGAAGCAGGAAGAATTCTCGGAACCGAAGGATCCAACACAAAAGAACCCAAAGTGTTTGGATCGGAGACTGAAGCAGTCGGAGGAGGAGCAGTAGTCTGGAGATGGGACGGCTCCGAAGCCTTTGGGTCCAGAAAAGCTAACTTCACAGAGCAATCTCTTCACCACCCGTTCGATATCCTCATCTGAAAGTGTCCTGGAGGAACGGGTGGAGAGAGAAGGAGATCTCCTTTCTAAAATAGGAGACCTCAATGTTGTTAAAACAGGATCGATAACTGGTGAGTGTCTCGATACCAAAGGTTGCCTCGGCACCAAAGAAACCGATGGCACCGAGACAGAATAAGTGGAATCGGAGCCAGAACTCAGTGGCTCTGTCGCTTTAGACTTTTTAGATGGCTCTGATGCTGGAACCGAAGATTTTCTCTTCACAGTTTTGGGAGCTGTCTGATGAAGTTCCAGCTGTTCCTGGAAGGAACCCCTGTCTATCAATTTACATTTTCTCTCATTAAGAACCCTAGTACTGAAAGCATGGCAAAAGGTATAGGGTTCTTGTAAGTGAGCCTCTCCCAGACAGTACACACAGCTAGTGTGACTGTCAATCAATGACATTTTTTGTGAACACTTGTCACATTTTTTTGAACCCTGAAGGGCGGTGTTTTCTGTCTTTCTCTTTGGACATTCTGACAAGAAAAAACAAGGCTAACAACAACACTAACTATAACTAACAGCAAAGTTATGAAGAGAAGTAAAAGTTTTTTTTTTTTTTTTTTTTTTTTTTTTTAAAGGGAAGAAGGACTAGCACTCAGGGAGGAAAGGCCCTCTTATTTAAATGGGCAACTACGGCCCTCTAACTGAAACAGGCCGTACTATCCTAAAATAGTTGAATAGGGGATCATGCACTCAACAACAATCACACAGGTAATAAATAAGTATTAAGGTAGAAATGTGAAGAAAAAAGACGAGAATTAAGATTTATCAAAAAATCTACTATTTAGCCAATGAGCCAGTAAGGAGACAACCTCGAAGCTTTCGCGGCAAACGAGATCTGGGAAATTGCCATAGGCACCATGGGATAAGGGTTAGCCTCGAGCCAGTAAAAGATCTTGAGCTTTAGTATCGGCCGAGTTGGAGCCGAGAATCGGCTCCGAATCCATCCAGCAAGAATTATTTATTTTTATTTATTTTACATTTGTTAACCGGGTTAGTCTGGCTGAGCTTTTGGCTCATTTTCAGCAGAGACCCAGGGAGAAAAGCTCCTCAGGGCTAAAAAACAATTTATCACATTTTAGTAATATAGTAGTAACAATCAGCTATATGATCTTACAAGCAGAGACCTGGAGAGAGAAAAAAGCTCTTCAGGTAATTCAATTACACAGAGTATTAACAATTGGCAGACAAGTATGTGAGTTGTTACAAACAAGGTTTTAAACAATTAGCAGAAGTAAATGTGACTAGTTACAATATTATTTAAGCTGCTTAGAGCATAATGAGTTAATAGTTAGATACTTATTTAAAGTGGGTAGGATCTAGTTGTATAGGAGTTTGGAAACAAGAAAGGAAAGTAAGAATGGCTAGTAGGAGATGTAGGGGAGGTAGAGTATAGGAGACAGACTAGACAGGTAAATTGTTTTGAGACTTTGAATTAAGAGTGGTTGGAGATAGAGGAAGGGAAGAGGTAGAAGAGGCGGGATAATAGTGTCAGAGATACATTAAGAGTGAGGTGGTGAAATAGGTGAAAGGATGGTGGTTTCAGGGTGGTTGGCTACAGTGGCAGGACCACTTTGTTTTTAGGTATTTCCTTGTGGCTAATTTGAAACTTTTGCTATGCTGGAGGGATTTTATTTCCAAGGGGAGTTGGTTCCAGGATATAGCTGGGTTACAGTTATAGAGATGGCAGCCCACTTTGGTTTTGGGTTTGTAGATGTCTAATAATTCTTGATTTGAGCTGCGTAGCGTCCAAGTAGGGGAATATTTGGATATGATAGTGGAGAGGCTGGGGCAGAAGGAAAGTAGATAGAGTGGATGATTTGTAGTTGGTATAGTTGGAGCAGCTGAGGGAATTCTAGCCAGTCTAGTTGCTGTAGTGCTAAGCAGTGGTGTGACTTGTAGGTTTGGTTAGCTGCCAATCTGGCGTTCGTATTATAGGTAGTTTCAAGCTTGGAAATAAGTGTAGAATTTAGGTTTGTGAATATGTGGCAGCTGTACAGGTGTGTTGGGAGTAATAAAGCGTGGGAGAGAGTTATTCGGGCAGTATTAGTTAAGTATTTCTTGCTACGGAAAAGGTGTCCAAGTTTCTGATGAGTTCTTTTTACCAAGTTAGTAATATGGAGATCAAACTTAAGCTGACCATCTATTGTAACACGTAGAAATTTAGTACTAGATTCAGCTGAGATGATAGTGTTGTTGCAGGAAAAGATGGTAAATGTACTTTTGAGTGTGGTGATGTTTTTAGGGAGGAAGAGTAGGAGCTTAGTTTTTTTGGATTAAGTATTAGTTTATCACTAAGCCAAGTCTCAATGGTGTGGAAGGATGCCTGGGTAGTTGAGTGGAGGTCAGTTGGGTTGTCAGCAATGGTTAAAACAGTTGAGTAATCAGCATATTGCACAAGAGATGACTGGGGACAAGAGGAGTAGAGCAAGTTGGTGAAAATATTAAAGACTAGTGGTCCAAGTATGGACCCTTGGGGGGCTCCCATTTGTACAGTGAGAGGGGAGGATAGTGCAGAGAGCCATTTAACTGATTGCTGGTGGGTACAGAGATAGCTGGAGAACCAGGAGATAGTAGGGGGAGAGAAATGTAAGTTAGTGAGTTTATCTAGAAGGAGTGGGTGAGAGACAGTGTCAAAGGCTTTAGAAAGGTCAAGGAATAGGCATGAGACAAGTTTATTGTTATACCGAGCTAGGGAGACTATGTTGATGAATGATATGAGTGCAGGAGTTGTACTATGCTTGGAACGGAAACCATGCTGTGTGGGTGTGAGAAGGTTTTCCTGGTGAAGGTAATGCATTACCTGCTTGTGAATGCATTTCTCTAGGATTTTTGAGAAAGGAGAGAGTATGGCAATCAGTCTGAAGTTGGATATGTCTGAGGAGTTGCCCCCTTTGTGAATGGGTAGAGTAAAGAAATTCTTCCATACAGTGGAGACATAGGATTCAGAAATGAATCGGTTAATTAAGATGGATACAGGATAGGCAAGAGGTTCAGAGACAATCTGCAGGAAGTAAGAGGGTAGCTTGTCAACAGATGGGGAGCAAGGTTTAAGTTTAGAGAGTAATGACTTTACATAGTTAGTTGATACTGCTTTTAGAGAGAAGGAGTTAGGAGGGTTTGGAAGAGGTAGAGAGTTTGTGGGGGTGCTAGTGTTTCTGATGGGGAGAGAATTTATTATGGAGGTTATTGAGTTTATAAAATGATTGTTAAATTTGTTGGCTATGTCTTTATGTTTTGCATTGGGACATGGGTTAGGAGTGGAAGGGTTTCCTGGATGAAGAGTCTGTTTATTAGAGCTCCAGAATTTCTTTGGGTCTGACTTAAGAGTAGAGGGATGATTGGCATAGAAGTTTATTTTGTCATAATGGATGTTTTTTTATTTTATTTTATTTCTGCGTTCTTTATATTTCTGAAGAAGAGAAGGGGTCCTAGTTTTAGTCCACATTTTCCAAATCCTATCCCGGTCTTTCATGAGGGCTCTGGTAGATTTAGTGAGCCAGGGAGCAGTATTAGATTTGATTCTAATTGTGCAAAGAGGAGCACGGGAGTTAAGAATGTTTAGGAATGTAGTGTTGAAGGAGTGGACAGCTTCATCTAAAGGAAGAGTGGTGAGGTAAGGCCAGTTAATTTTGGAGACTTGGTGAATAAAGGAGTTAGGACAGAAATGAGAAAGTGAGTGGGCGGTAATACATTTGTTAGGTTTGGTAAGGTGGGGAGTATGTCTGGTAACTGTTATAGGGCAGTGGTAGCTGACAACATTTGGAAGGGTTTGGAAGTTATGATAGTTTTGAGGGTGGGAGACCAATGTCCAGTCAAGAAGAGAGCTAGGTAGGTGAGATTTATTAATGCAAGTTGGGGTTGTGATTAGCTGCTCAAACCCATGTAGGTTTATACAGGAAGTAGAGTTGGGAGCTTGTATTGTAAGCCAATCAATATTTACATCTCCCAGTATAATTATTTCATTGCGGATGGCATGTGAGAGGTGAGACAGGATGTTCTCAAGTATGTTAATATTATCACCAGGGGGAATATAGATTTCTGCGACAGTTATGGTGTTGAAACTGTTAAGTTTGAAGTTGGTCAGTAGGAGTTCAGCTGGTGAGAAGGAGGGTAAGTCTAGTGTGGGACTGATTTGGGAGAGACAATTGGAGTAGAGTATGGAGACTCCAACTCCTTTTCTTTTAGGTGATCTAATCTAAGGATGTTATAGCCAGGAGGGATGATTTCACTGTCCAGATGGTGTAGTTTTAGCCATGTTTCGGTTAGGGTAACTATGTCAGGAGTATATTTAGCTATCCAAGCATGGAGTTCTTGAACTTTATTTACAAGGCTCCTGTCGGTGATAGAGCAGAATTGTACTTGTTTTTGTGGGTTGGAGGGGTTGGCAGGTTTAGATACAGGGGGGTTATTGTTCAGGGTAGTGTCTGTATGGCCTAGGTTAGGATGAATGTCACCAGATAGAAGTAGAGGTTTGTAATGGGGTTTTAATTTGAGTAGGTAGACTTTATTTTTTTGTTTTAAAGGGGAGGGGGGAGATATTTTTATTTTAGGAAAGCGAGTGGTGGGGGGAAGGATGGAGGGAGAAATTAGTAGATAGGGTTGTGGTGTAGTACTTGAGTTAAGAGTGGTGTTTGAGGGATGGAAATAGGGAGTAGGCAATTGTGAGTGATAGGAGGTGAGGTGATAGAGTATAAGGAGTAGAGAAGGTAAGAGTATAGTTTGAGTTGTAAGAGACATGTCACTTTATGGGCTGTAGAACAGAGGATGAGAGGAAGGGGTGGCAGTAGGGTAGATAGGAGGTGAGGTGATAGAGTATAAGGAGTAGAGAAGGTAAGAGGATAGTTTGAGTTGTAAGAGACATGTCTATGGGATGTAGAACAGAGGATGAGAGGAAGGGGTGGCAGTAAGGTAGATAGGAGGTGAGGTGACAGAGTATAAGGAGTAGAGAAGGTAAGAGTATAGTTTGAGTTGTAAGAGACATGTCACTTTATGGGATGTAGAACAGAGGATGAGAGGAAGGGGTGGCAGTAAGGTAGATAGGAGGTGAGGTGACAGAGTATAAGGAGTAGAGAAGGTAAGAGTATAGTTTGAGTTGTAAGAGACATGTCACTTTATGGGATGTAGAACAGAGGATGAGAGGAAGGGATGGCAGTAAGGTAGATGGGAGGTGAGGTGACAGAGTATAAGGAGTAGAGAAGGTAAGAGTATAGTTTGAGTTGTAAGAGACATGTCACTTTATGGGATGTAGAACAGAGGATGAGAGGAAGGGGTGGCAGTAAGGTAGATAGGAGGTGAGGTGACAGAGTATAAGGAGTAGAGAAGGTAAGAGTATAGTTTGAGTTGTAAGAGACATGTCACTTTATGGGATGTAGAACAGAGGATGAGAGGAAGGGGTGGCAGTAAGGTAGATAAGGAGGTGAGGTGACAGAGTATAAGGAGTAGAGAAGGTAAGAGTATAGTTTGAGTTGTAAGAGACATGTCACTTTATGGGATGTAGAACAGAGGATGAGAGGAAGGGGTGGCAGTAAGGTAGATAGGAGGTGAGGTGACAGAGTATAAGGAGTAGAGAAGGTAAGAGTATAGTTTGAGTTGTAAGAGACATGTCACTTTATGGGATGTAGAACAGAGGATGAGAGGAAGGGGTGGCAGTAAGGTAGATAGGAGGTGAGGTGACAGAGTATAAGGAGTAGAGAAGGTAAGAGTATAGTTTGAGTTGTAAGAGACATGTCACTTTATGGGATGTAGAACAGAGGATGAGAGGAAGGGGTGGCAGTAAGGTAGATAGGAGGTGAGGTGACAGAGTATAAGGAGTAGAGAAGGTAAGAGTATAGTTTGAGTTGTAAGAGACATGTCACTTTATGGGATGTAGAACAGAGGATGAGAGGAAGGGGTGGCAGTAAGGTAGATAGGAGGTGAGGTGACAGAGTATAAGGAGTAGAGAAGGTAAGAGTATAGTTTGAGTTGTAAGAGACATGTCACTTTATGGGATGTAGAACAGAGGATGAGAGGAAGGGGTGGCAGTAAGGTAGATAGGAGGTGAGGTGACAGAGTATAAGGAGTAGAGAAGGTAAGAGTATAGTTTGAGTTGTAAGAGACATGTCACTTTATGGGATGTAGAACAGAGGATGAGAGGAAGGGGTGGCAGTAAGGTAGATAGGAGGTGAGGTGACAGAGTATAAGGAGTAGAGAAGGTAAGAGTATAGTTTGAGTTGTAAGAGGCATGTCACTTTATGGGATGTAGAACAGAGGATGAGAGGAAGGGATGGCAGTAAGGTAGATAGGAGGTGAGGTGACAGAGTATAAGGAGTAGAAGGTAAGAGTATAGTTTGAGTTGTAAGAGACATGTCACTTTATGGGATGTAGAACAGAGGATGAGAGGAAGGGGTGGCAGTAAGGTAGATAGGAGGTGAGGTGACAGAGTATAAGGAGTAGAGAAGGTAAGAGTATAGTTTGAGTTGTAAGAGACATGTCACTTTATGGGATGTAGAACAGAGGATGAGAGGAAGGGGTGGCAGTAAGGTAGATAGGAGGTGAGGTGATGGAGTATAAGGAGCAGAGAAATTAAGAGGATAGTTTGAGTTGTAAGAGACATGTCACTTTATGGGATGTAGAACAGAGGATGAGAGGAAGGGGGGGCAGTAAGGTAGATAGGAGGTGAGGTGATAGAGTATAAGGAGTAGAGAAGGTAAGAGTATAGTTTGAGTTGTAAGAGACATGTCACTTTATGGGATGTAGAACAGAGGATGAGAGGAAGGGGTGGCAGTAAGGTAGATTGGAGGTGAGGTGACAGAGTATAAGGAGTAGAGAAGGTAAGAGTATAGTTTGAGTTGTAAGAGACATGTCACTTTATGGGATGTAGAACAGAGGATGAGAGGAAGGGGTGGGAGTAAGGTATAGTAGTCTTTGATAGTGGATAGTAGGTAAGTGTGGGGAGGAGTAAAGAAGGGAGGCAGTATGAGAACAGGAAATAGAGGGGTGGGGGATTTGGGAGGAAGTGAGGGGGTGTGGTTGTATGGATAGGTATAAAGATAATGATATGGGGGGTGGGAGGGGAGTGAAGTGAGTGAAGCGAACGGAGCGGGGCTAAACCTTCCAGATAGAACTTAGCTAAAAAACACTATCAGTTAGTCCAGAGATACTTACTAGAGATGCTACACCTGGAGGGCTTTCAGCTGCAATTAGAGCAAATATGGCATCCTTGGGGGGACGACCAACAATTGGAATTTAAAGTAGCAGGGGAGAATCCAAGGCACTCTGCTAACCTAGCTAATTATCAAAGGACAGCCAACGAAATAAGGTAAACATACAGGCACCCTTGTTCAAGGACTGGAACGTTTCTCCAAGTAAAACTATTTGTAGGAGTACACCACAGGTGGAAGTTGTATGCTGCTTACTAGTCTGCAATGACAGATTTTATTCTCTTTTATATTTGTATTCCCCTTTGCTCATTGTTTGCTGCACACAATGTAGCTAAAGATAAAAGCAGCTGGAGACTTTGCACCTCTGTCTGGTGTTTGGTGAAGAACAAGTATTGAGGAAAAGGGACTGAAGGCTAAGACTATTGAGAAGGGCTAAATACCTTAACAGACAACAAATTATCAACAGTGAAACAGATGAAAGGGGTGGAGGTGGGCTAAGAGGAAGAAAGCTTGCAGCTATAGCCCCTGGGGTATGCACTCTAGCTGACTGTAACAGATTTTAACAAGGCACAACAGTAGTCACAAAAGCTGGCACCTACACTACACAAGCGGAAACAACAAGGTTCCTGGAGTTAAACCTGGGGCTGCAGTCTATTTTTGGATGATTGCTGGTTAGAGTTTTCTTTGCTTTTAGCTGGAGTGAGAGAATCCTCTCAAGTTGTTTCCGCTTGTGTAGTGTAGGTGCCAGCCTTGTTAAAATCTGTTACAGTCAGCTAGAGTGCATACCCCAGGGGCTATAGCTGCAAGCTTTCTTCCTCTTAGCCCACCTCACAAGTGGGGCAGGGGGACCCAAAGTGATCAGGTCCTCAGTGGCTCCTACACAAGCGGCAACATCAAGGTTCCTGGAATTAAACATGGGGCTGCAGTCTATTTTGGGATGATTGCTGGTCAGAGTTTTCTTTGCTTTTAGCTGGAGTGAGAGGATTCCTTGCTCACAAAAGTGGGGGGAGGACCCAAAGCGATCAGATCCACAGTGGCTTACGGATGCTACACCTGGAGGGCTTTCAGCTGCAATTAGATTTTCTATACTGAATCCTTCACTCTGCAGCTGCTCCATAACCTTAGATGTTATGTAGTCCTATCTCGCCTGACATACAGCGATATAGGACTACATAACACTTAAGGTTATAGAGCACCTGCAAAGTGAAGGATTCAGTGTAGAAAAACTAATTCGCAAAGCACCACAACAGGATAGAGTAATAGATACCCAAATTAAAGGGAAACCAGTAGAACAGGAAGCAATTGGTCAGGTGCCACATGAAGATAATTTAGAGCCTTCCACAGGAAACCGGTATAAATGTTCACTTGAAGCTAGACAGCAAAGGAAGGAACAGGAAAATGTGGAAACTCTGATGCAGTCAATGTTGAGAAGTGATCCCATATAACAGAGCAACGGACGGTACAGGATGAAATTGATGAGACTGTGTCATAGGAAAGTGCTATAGAACCTTGTACAGAATGCCTTCAGGAATTGGAAAACAAGGGATGTGCCCTCAGTATGGAAAAAATGAGCTAAGAGAAGAGTTGCTTGATTTAATAGACAAAGACAGATGCATCAAGATCAATGAAAGAAATAGACTGCAAAAAAGTTAATAAAACCCCAAAAGTCAGTAGTCTGATAAAAAAAATGAATACAGTAATTAGGACTGCCCATAAAGATCCATGCGATATAACAGAAGTAAACAGGATATATTACTGTGCAGCTAAATTAATAACTGATAAAGTTCTACCACAGGAACATGGGGTAGCGAGGGAAAAGGGGGGCAAAAGTGAATACCATCTTGGAAATATCGAATAGAAAAAACTAAAAAGCAGCTAAGACAAGAAGTATCATTGTTAGAAGATTATAGAAGAGGGAACAGATCAACAAAAATACTAAGAAAGATAAATGTGATAAAAGCAATGCACAGTATTAGAACAGACCAGGAGCTATCATGCACTTTTGCAAATAAACTAAAAATTTCAGCAAAGGTGGAAAAACTTAGAAGATAATAAGATAAACATAAAGGATGATCCAAAAAGGTTTTATAGAGAACTGGGAAATAAGGTAAAAGAAATTGAAAGCCCGGCAAAAAAAAAAAAAGAAATAAGATACATTTTGCAGAAGTATCTATGAAGATCCTGTGGAACATAGCAAAGATGCTAAATGGATAGAAGAACTAAAAGAAAGA
This sequence comes from Protopterus annectens, assembly GCF_019279795.1. Taxonomy (NCBI): domain Eukaryota; kingdom Metazoa; phylum Chordata; order Ceratodontiformes; family Protopteridae; genus Protopterus; species Protopterus annectens. Next base: position 123,083,731 of record NC_056746.1, on the reverse strand, counting down.
ATAAGAAGTTTAAAGGTACAGGATATGAAATGGGATGAAGTAAAATCCAGAGAGATTGAAACAAAGTTAAGAAAAGCCTCTGATTGGGAAACCCCAGGCCCAGATGCAGTACCTAACCTCTGGTTAAACGTATTAACATCTTTGCACGGAGATTTAGCCATGAGTAAGAATTATTTATATGCGCACCCAGAACAGACACCAACCTGGCTAACAACAGCTCCTACTTAAGAGTGAACTTATCCTAAAAAATATAGATCCATAAGTTGCCTTCCGATGACATATAAACTACACAATGGAATTGATGACAAAAGAGATTATATAGTCACTCAGAAGAAAACTCAATTATGGCAGTAGAACAAAAGGGCAATAAAAGAAAGTCATATGAAACAAAGTATCATTTGTTGTTAAATGAAGTCATAGTGGAGAAATGTAAAAAGGGGAAGAATCTAAGTATGGCATGGATTGACTTCAAAAAAGCATTTGACAGTATCTCAATTTCATGGTTAAAAGAGTGTTTAAAAATGTATAAGATACACCCCGCACTGATCGACTACATTACAGTGACTATGAAACAGTGGCAGACCACTTTGCAATTAAGCCATCATCATCATCTTCTTTCAGCTGTTCCCGTTAGGGTCACCACAGCGATCATCTGTTTCCATTTCTTCCTGTCCTCTGAAACTTGCTCTGTCACACCAACCACCTGCATGTCCTCTCTCACCACATCCATAAACCTTAACTTAGGCCTTCCTCTTTTCCTGTTACCTGGTAGCTTCATCCTCAGCATCTTTTTCCCAATATACTCAGCATCCCTCCTCAGCACATGTCCAAACCAACGTAATCTTGCCTCTCTGGTTTTGTCTCCAAACCTTCCAACCTGGGCTGACCCTCTAATATACTTATTCCTAATCCTGTCCACCCTCGTTACACCCAGTGCAAATCTTAACATCTTTAACTCTGCCACATCCAGCTCAAACTCCTGCCTTTGTCAGTGCCACTGTCTCCAACCCATATAACATAGCTGGTCTCACTACCTTCTTATAGACCTTCCCTTTCACTCTTACTGGTACACGTCTGTCACAATTCACTCCTGACACTCTTCTCCACCAACTCCATCCTGCCTGTACTCTCTTCTTCACCTCTCTTCCACACTAACCGTTACTCTGAACTACTGATCCCAAGTATTTAAACTCCTCCACCTTCGCCACCTCTACTCCTTGCATCCTCACCATTCCTCTATCCTCCCTCTCATTCACACACATATATTCTGTCTTAGTCCTGCTGACCTTCATTCCTCTTCTCTCTAGAGCATATATCCATCTCTCCAGGGTCATCTCCACCTGTTCCCTACTCTCACTACAGATCACAATGTCATCTGCAAACATCATAGTCCACAGGGACTCTTGTCTGATCTCGTCTGTCAACCTGTCCATCACCATTGCAAATAAGAAAGAGCTCAGAGCTGATCCTTGATGTAATCCCACCTCCACCTTAAACGCATCTGTCACTCCCACTGCAGACCTCACCGCTGTCACACTACCCTCGTACATATCCTGTACCACTCTTACATACTTCTCTGACACTCCCAACTTCCTCATACAGTACCACAACTCCTCTCTAGGCACCCTGTCATATGCTTTCTCTAAGTCTACAAAAACACAATGCAACTCCTTCTGACCTTCTCTGTACTTCTCCATCAACACTCTCAGAGCAAACATCACTTCTGTAGTGCTCTTTCCCGGCATGAAACCATACTGCTGATCACTAATCATCACGTCCCTTCTTAACCTAGCTTCCACTACTCTTTCCCATAACTTCATGCTGTGACTGATCAGTTTAATCCCTCTGCAGTTACTACAGCTCTGCACATCACCCTTATTCTGAAAAATCGGTACCAAAACACTTCTTCTCCATTCCTCAGACATTCTCTCATTTTCCAAGATTTCATTAAACAATCTGGTTAAAAACTCCACTGCCATTTCACCTAAACACCTCCATGCTTCCATAGGTATGTCATCTGGACCAACAGCCTTTCCATTCTTCATCCTGTTCATAGCTATCCTTACTTCCTCCTTGCTAATCCATTGTACTTCATGATTCACTATCCCCACATCATCCAACCTTCTCTCCCTCTCATTCTCTTCATTCATCAACCCCTCAAAGTACTCTTTCCATCTGCTCAACATACACTCCTCGCTTGTGAGTACGTTTCCCTCATTATCCTTTATCACCCTTACCTGCTGCACATCTTTCCTAGCTTGGTCCCTCTGTCTAGCCAATCGGTACAGGTCCTTTTCTCCCTCTTTAGTGTCCAACCTTTCATACAACTCTTCATATGCCTTATCCTTAGCCTTCACCACATCTCTCTTTGTCATGCACCTCATCTCCTTATACTCCTGTCTACTTTCTTCATCTCTCTGACAATCCCACTTCTTTTTTGCCAACCTCTTTCGCTGTATACTCTTCTGTACATCCTCATTCCACCACGTCTCCTTGTCATCCTTCCTCTGTCCAGATGTCAAACCAAGCACCTTTCTAAGCCATAGTAAAGGACAAATTGTTATCCCAGAGATAAAATTTCAAAGGGAGGTATACAAGACTGGCTCTCTATCACTGTTACTATTCTGCCTTGCCCTTAATCCATTAAGCTGTTTACTCAACAGCTTAGGCCATGACTAATCTGGCTCCTAGAAAACAACAGTGTGAAGACCTCTCACCTTCTCTTTGTCAGTGATTTAAAACTGTATAACTCATCAGATGAGGAACTGAAAGCACAACTGCAACTGGTCAAAACGTTTTCAGATGATACAAGAATGTAATTTGGTCTTGAAAAATGTGCAAAAGCAACCTTTAAAGCAGGAAAATTGCAACGTCAGGAAAACATCAGTTTGGGACAAGAATGTGATATAAAAGAACTTGAGCAAGAAGGAATGTATAAATATTTGGGAATTGATGAAGGATCAGCAATAAAACATGAACAAATGCGAACAAAACATAGTAAGGGATACTTCAGAAGACTTAAATTAATCCTGAAAACAGCACTGACGCCTAGGAACAAAATCCAAGCTATAAACCAATTTGTTCTTCCTGTCCTAACTTATAGATTTGGAGTGACTGGCTGGCTCCAAAACATGTTGGATAGATTAGAGAGGAAAACAAGAAGGATGCTTCATGCTCACCAAATGATTTATAAAAATCAGTGCATACCAAGATTATATATTCCCTGTTCTGAAGGAGGAATGGGCCTCCTTGAAATTGATTACATGTACAGATCTGCAATTGACGGACTCCACACATATATGCTGACCTCACAAGACCCAAATGTTGTGAAAGTTTTGAAACATGAGGAGAATAAATTTAGGAATGTAGAAAAAGCATAAATATAGTTGCAAATATAGAAAACATCTGGAACAACCTCATGTCGATCAGGATCTGAGGCAGGAATGATTAAGGAGAGGTTTAAAATACAAGGATCTGCAGGCAGAAATTACAGCAATGTGGAAGAAAGATGCTCAGACAGTTCCAATAGTAGTAGGAGCAATGGGTCTTATAAAAAAAGAATTTACAAGTATTTAGATATGTTACTAATCCATGTAACTCCATACAAACTGCGGAAGGAGTCATTACTGGGCACATTGCGGGTGCTGTGAAGAGCACTTCTGGCGGACATCAAAGATTGAAACAATACTAATTGAACTGAATTGAACTAAATGAACTAAATAAACTTTAATCGTACTTTGACTTAGGAATGGAGCCCATTCCTGTCATGGTATTAGAAACCCAAAAGACTTGGAGAAATTAAAAAAAGCATGAAACCAGAACTGTCTGTAACATAACTATAACAATGTCCTATAACATGTGGATAACTTAAAACTATATATAACATAACTATAACAATGTCCTATAACATGTGGATGACTTAAAACTATATGTAGCATAACTATAACAATGTCCTATAACATATGGATGACTTAAAACTATAAGTAACATAACTATAACAATGTCCTACAACATGTGGATGACTTAAAACTATATATAATATAACTATAACAATGTCCATTAACATGTGGATGACTTAAAACTATATGCAACATAACTATAACAATGTCCATTAACATGTGGATGACTTAAAACTATATGCAACATAACTATAACAATGTCCATTAACATGTGGATGACTTAAAACTATAAGTAACATAACTATAACAATGTCCTATAACATGTGGATGACTTAAAACTATATATATAACATAACTATAACAATGTCCTACAACATGTGGATGACTTAAAACTATATACAACATAACTATAACAATGTCCTACAACATGTGGATGACAAACTATATATAACATAACTATAACAATGTCCTATCACATGTGGATGACTTAAAACTATATATAACATAACTATAACAATGTCCATTAACATGTGGATGACTTAAAACTATATATAACATAACTATGTCCATTAACATGTGGATGACTTAAAACTATATATAACATAACTATAACAATGTCCTATAACACGTGGATGACTTAAAACTATATGTAACATAACTATAACAATGTCCTATAACATGTGGATGACTTAAAACTATATATAACATAACTATAACAATGTCCTATAACATGTGGATGACTTAAAACTATATGTAACATAACTATAACAATGTACTACAACATGTGGATGACTTAAAACTATATATAACATAACTATAACAATGTCCTACAACATGTGGATGACTTAAAACTATATATAACATAACTATAACAATGTCCTATAACATGTGGATGACTTAAACCTATATGTAACATAACTATAACAATGATCTACAACATGTGGATGACTTAAAACTATATGTAACATAACTATAACAATGTCCTACAACATGTGGATGACTTAAAACTATATATAACATAACTATAACAATGTCCTACAACATGTGGATGACTTAAAACTATATTTATAGTTATGTTATATATAGTTATGTTAATGGACATAGTTATGTTATATATAGTTTTAAGTCATCCACATGTTAATGGACATTGTTATAGTTATGTTATATATAGTTTTAAGTCATCCACATATTATAGGACATTGTTATAGTTATGTTATATATAGTTTGTCATCCACATGTTGTAGGACATTGTTATAGTTATGTTGTATATAGTTTTAAGTCATCCACATGTTGTAGGACATTGTTATGTCCTATAACATGTGGATGACTTAAAAATAGAAGTTATGTCCTTACCATAACGTTCCATGTGGAGTGTTCATCTCGCCTTTGTTCTTACACATGGGTTCGGAGCCGATCCTCGGCTCCGTGTCGGCCGCTTGCAAGCTCTGCATCGAGAAGAAGCTCGAGACAATCTAATACCCACAATCCCCCTCTGCCTTTACCTCAGATCTAGTTTGCAAGCAAACCAGTCTCCAGAGAGAGCACACTCATGCTTACATCAGATATGCACAGAACTAAGAGTCTATATATATATATATATATATATATATATATATATATAGACACATACACATATATATACATGTCAACTATATACACAACAACTGCAAAGCAGAAGCAGAATGCCCCAGGCCAGGCACCAAAACTGAACGTTCTTCCTAAGGGCGGGAGGGTGGGAATGTAAGAACAAAGCGAGATGAACACTCCACATGGAACGTTATGGTAAGGACATAACTTCTATATGTGATAGTGTTCAATCTCGCCGTTTGTTCTTACACATGGGTAGCGTCCCTAGCTCCTTGTTCCTGAGGAACTCACGGAAGGACGTTCTTGAGCACAGTGGAACCAAAGGTTGCCCTGTCCCTAGAAACCTTGTCTACCTTATAATGAGAAATGAATGTATGTGGCTTAGACCAAGTAGCAGCCGCACAAATAGCGTCTAGTGGTAGGCGGGCTGCATGAGCCAGGGATGTAGACACTGACCTTGTGGAATGTCCTTTGAGTTTGTGCAAAAGAGTTTGATTTGAAGAATCATAGACATAGATTATACAATCCGTTAACCACTTAGAAAGAGTTCTTTTGGTAACCGCTACTCCTTTCCTGTTATCTGCAAAGGCCACAAAAAGTTTATCAGTTTTCCTGTGATCTTTTGTTCTATCCAAGTAAAACCTTAGCTGTCTGTGAACATCTAATTTGTGCAACATATACTCCATTTTGTTGGAGTGATTCTTGAAGAAGGTGGGTAATTCAATGGACTGATTAATATTATTAATAGAACAAACTTTAGGAAGGAAGGATGAATTAGTTCGAAGAGAAACTCTGTCAGAGTGAAAGATCAAATAAGGGTGCTTAATGGAGAGAGCTTGAAGTTCAGATACTCGCCTAGCGGATGTAATGGCTACCAAAAGAGAGTCTTCCAAGACAAAAATTTCAATGGGCAAGAGGAGGCTGGTTCAAAGGGGGGCAATATTAATTTAGATAACAATAAGTTTAGACTCCAAGGTGACGAGGAGATCTAATTGGTGGTCTAATATGAAAAGCCCCTTTTAAAAAGGCTTTACAAAGTCTGTGGGCCATAACAGGAGCCCCACATTCTTCCACATGGAAATTAGAAATGGCAGCCAATTGAACTCTTAATGTGGCAGGAGAAGCACCCTGATGGAACAAGTCTGTTAAAAACTCTAATATTTTATTCAAAGGAGCTATAAAAGGATCCACTTGCTGTGTATTCGCCCAGAATACAAATCGCTTCCATTTACTAGAATATGTTTTGGTAGTGGAAGCTTTATGAGAAGCCACTAATATATTCTGAACTGCAGGCGAAAGAAGATCAGACCTGGCTAAGTTGGGAATTGGAGCAGCCAAGCTGCTAGATGGAGGGACAAGAGCGCGGGATGGGGATCCCCTGACGAGTGAGTCAATAGATCTGGCTCTGGGTCCAGGATCCAGGGTCCCCGAATGCAGTGTGTCTTCAGGAAGGGAAACCAAATTTGACGAGGCCAGAATGGGGCAATGAGGATTATTGTCCTGTGTAGGTTTCTGGCTTTCTGGAGAAACTTTGATATCAGGGGAAATGGAGGAAATGCGTACAGGTGTCCCGGGGGCCAATCGTGAATCAGTGCGTCCCTGGGGACTTCCCCTGGAGGGGGTAATAGGGCAAAGTAGCTCCTGCATTTGGCGTTCATTGGAGACGCAAACAGATTGCAGGATGGCTGGCCCCACGTGCGAAAAATCTTTTTCGCAACTGACTGTTTTAGGGACCACTCGTGCGGTAACAGAATTGCTCTGCTCAGCCTGTCGGCTATGACGTTGGATGACCTCGGGATGTGCGTTGCTATTAGAAAGCGACCCGTGGACTCCGCCATTGCCAGATTCTCATGGCCTCTCTGCATAGCTGATAGGACTTGGTTCCCCCTTGCTTGTTTATGTACCAGACTACCGACATGTTGTCCGTCTGAACTGCAATAGTTCCCAGAGGAAGAAGGGAAGCAAAGTGTTGCAACGCTAGAAACACTGCCCTCAACTCTAGAACATTGATGTGCAGATTGTACTCCAAATTGGTCCATTCGCCTTGGACTGTCTGTCCCTGAAAGATGCCCCCCCACCCTATCAGGGAAGCGTCCGTGGTCACCGTAACTGTAGGCGTGGGTAGCACAAATGGTCTCCCTTGGAAAGGTTGCGTTTGAAGCCACCAGTTTAGGTGTGTTTTGCATGTGTTCGTTATAAGAATCTCGTGTGTTAGAGGTAGTTGTTGGAATGACCATTGTGCAAACAGTAGCCATTGTAGGACTCTCATGTGCAGCCTTCCCAAGGGTATTGCAATAAGAGAAGCTGACATGAGTCCCAAAACCTTCAGTACCAGTTTTGCTGGGGATTTCCTGGACAAGAGAAGAAGACGTATGTGAGTCTGAAGTGAAAGTATCCTTTCTGGAGGAAGTCTTAGAATTAACTGATGTGTGTTTAATTCCGCTCCTATGAACAAGATACTCTGTGATGGCTGAAGTAAGGATTTTCCGAAGTTTACGGAAATTCCTAGGTGAACACACAGTTGAAGAGTATAGTCTCTGGCCTGTACTAGTTGACGCTGGGTGGTGGCAGAAAGGAGCCAGTCGTCCAGATACGGAAACACCTGGAATCCTTGGCGTCTCAAGTGAGACGCTACCACTGCCATGCATTTGGTTAAGACCCTGGGGGCTGAGGTCAGACCAAAGGGCAGGGCTCGAAATTGAAAGTGACTGGCCCCCAGCCGGAAGCGCAAATGATCTCTGGATGCCCTGGCCATTTTGATGTGGTAGTATGCATCCTTCAGATCTATTGAGCACATCCAGTCGTCCTTCTGTAAGAATGGAAGGATCGATTGAAGCGTGACCATTCGGAACTTTTCTTTCTTGACGAAGGTGTTGAGGTCGCTTAGGTCCAGAATGGGCCTCCAGTCCCCTGTTTTCTTTGGAACTAAAAAGAACCTTGAGTAAGTCCCGAATCCTTGCTGGTCCGCTGGGACTGGTTGGATGACTCTTTTTCTAGCAGCTTTGAAATTTCTATAGCTGCTGGCTCTCGCAGATGGGGCGGTACATCTGGGAGTCTTTTCTTTGGAATGGAATGGGATAGAAAGGGTATGTTGTAACCTCTGGTAACCACGCTTTTTACCCACTTGTCTGTAGTTATGTTTTGCTAGGCCTGAGGGTATAAAGCTAAGCGACCCCCGACTGCCTCCAGAGCAGGACAGTCGGGCCTCCTCTCAGGAGTGCTGGAAAGGTTTACCAGGGAGTGTATCCCTGTCACCTTGATTCTGCGGACCCCCTCTGCCGCCAGGGTGGCGTCTTCCACCTCTGCCCCTCCTCTGCCTCTAGAAGGGCATCACCCTGTGTGCCTGGGAAAGATCCTTGGGGTTTTGAAACCACATTTTTCCACCGCGCTGCCCTTTGCTGTATGGTCTGGTTGGGTTGGAAAAACGGACTCAGACAGCAGACAGAGTCTTTCCCTCCTGTTCACACCGGGTAAGGGTCTCCTTTACTTTGGGGCCAAAGAGAGTGGCACCGTCAAATGGGGCGTTAGTAAAGGAAGACTTGAAGGCTTCCGCAAATGAACATAAGCGCATCCAGGATTGTCTGCGAAGAGCAATCGCTGAAGCTGCTGCCCTACTCGAACCTTCGGCTGCGTAAGAGATCAGCCTCATGGACGAGTTCACAATGGATGTAAGGGTATTAAGTTGCGCTGTCACTTTCTCTGAGACAGCAGCATCTGTAGTACCCTGGAGGGTATCTCCCAACTCTTTGACTAGATCCCTCTGTAGTCGTGTAAAGTGGGTCAAATAGTTCAGGGATCGCATGGAAAAAGCCGCTGAACTAAAAATGCGCTTCCCATACCTGTCCATAGTCCTAGAATCTTTATTAGGGGGATGGACAGATGAGGAAGATTCCGACATCTCCTTTTCGTGGCGCTGCCACCACCATAGCGTCCACTGGAACTCCTTTTGTTAAGTAAGTCTTGTCCTGGGGTGCAGTGATATACTTATTGGGTTTCCTTGGGACTGGTTCCACTGTGTCAGGAGCCTCCCACGCCCTTCGAGCAATAAGTTCCATTAATTCGTCGAAGGGCGGAGTGACCCAGGAGGAAGAAGGGCGAGCACCAAATGCCTTCAGCAAAACTGACTCATCCTCAGAAGGGGGGAGGGACTGCCAGTCACCTCTCTGTTTCAGGATCTCCAATATGTCCGAAAAAGAGACATCTTCTGAAGGTGACTTAGGGGACCCTTCTGACTCATCTAAGTCAGTATCGGATGTCAAGGATTCTTGTGGAGAATCCAAATGTCTCCTCTTACACAATCTTTTCCTAGGGACTTCTTCGTGGGGAGCATCAGAAGAAGCCTCCGAGGAAGAGGGGGCACCCTCCAGGGGTGGCTGAGACACTGGTGCTCGACTCTTGGATGTGGCCGTGGGTGCAGAGGAGGATAACGGCCCTTTATGAGGAGGAGAGGTTGCTTCCACTGATGTGGTTGTCTGGGTAGACAACACCTTCCTCATCAGGTCGAAAGCCCCCGGGTCCCGAATCGAAGAATCTCCCGGTTCCGAAGAAATGGGAAGAATCCCCGAAACAGGCACCGAAGGCATCGACCCCGAGGACGGAGCCGAATCGATCCGCACCGAGGCCCCGAGGGGAAGAGTCGGAACCGAAACGTCGGTTCGACTCTCGGCCCCGGAACCAAGGACAGATCGTCGGCTCCGAGACTCCGGTACCAGGTCCGACGGAGTCGAGGTGAGAGGAACAGACCGAGAAAAAGACGGTTCTGGACCCGAGGGCTCCACAATCAGAAGATCAACCTCTTCCGGCTCCAAAGACTGGACAGGTCTCGGAGGAGGAATGGATGGAGACAATGGGAGGCCTTCAAGTTTCGACACCAACTGGGTGGAAACTGAAATAAGTTTGGACAGGGCCGAATGCTCCAATAACTTCTGCACCACACGATCCACATCGACATCGGAGAGCTTGGAAGAAGAACGGGTCGAAGGAATCGAAGACGGAGCCGACCTCAATAAAGTCGATGGAGGGAGCTCCATCACCGGTTCCAAGACTCGAGGCTCAGGAACCGACACCAGTTGAACACTCGGCCCCGAAGTCTGTGGAACCGGTGATCTAACTTTACCCAAAGAGCTCGGAGCCGATGACTTGGGCTCCGACGTCTTCGATTCCTTTGAGGATTTTGATGCCTGGTCTGAAGCATCCAGAGCCTCCTGAAAGGAAGGTTTTAATAATCCTCTGTCCATGAGTTTCCTGCGCCTATCTGTCATGACCCTCCCACTAAAAGAGTGACAAATTGAACAGTCCTCTTGTAAGTGGAGAGGGCCAAGGCAGTAGACACAGGAACTATGGTTGTCAGTAACTGACATTTTTTGGCCACACTGACAACGCTTAAAGCCTGATTTAACTTTATCAGACATTTTACAGGAAAGATAAAAGTCAAGTCCAGTATAAGAGTCAAATCCGGTGGAAAAAAGTCAAATCCGATTTAAATGTCAAGTCCGGTTGTCAAATTTAAGTAGGGTTGGTAGGCCCCGAAAAACTCTAACCAGTTAATAAACTTAACGGTACCGAGAAATTCTACCTACTCACACACACATACACTCAGTATACCAAAAGGTACTATTAGAACAAATTTTCTCTAAAATATAACAAAAATAAAGTTATATCTTATCTCAAGATGCTTGAGCTAGCTCCCAGCGATGCGAACGCAGCAGCGGCAAACTAGATCTGAGGTAAAGGCAGAGGGGGATTGTGGGTATTAGATTGTCTCGAGCTTCTTCTCGATGCAGAGCTTGCAAGCGGCCGACACGGAGCCGAGGATCGGCTCCGAACCCATGTGTAAGAACAAACTGCGAGATTGAACACTATCACATCTATATATAACATAACTATAACAATGTCCTATAACATGTGGATGAATTACAACTATATGTAACATAACTATAACAATGTCCTACAACATGTGGATGACTTAAAACTATATATAACATAACTATAGCAATGTCCTACAACATGTGGATGACTTAAAACTATATATAACATGACTATAACAATGTCCTACAACATGTGGATGACTTAAAACTATATATAACATAACTATAACAATGTCCTATAACATGTGGATGACTTAAAACTATATGTAACATAACTATAACAATGTCCTACAACATGTGGATGACTTAAAACTATATATAACATAACTATAACAATGTCCTACAACATGTGGATGACTTAAAACTATATATAACATAACTATAACAATGTCCTATAACATGTGGATGACTTAAAACTATATGTAACATAACTATAACAATGTCCTACAACATGTGGATGACTTAAAACTATATATAACATAACTATAACAATGTCCTACAACATGTGCATGACTTAAAACTATATATAACATAACTATAGCAATGTCCTACAACATGTGGATGACTTAAAACTATATATAACATAACTATAACAATGTCCTACAACATGTGGATGACTTAAAACTATATATAACATAACTATAACAATGTCCATTAACATGTGGATGACTTAAAACTATATATAACATAACTATAACAATGTCCTACAACATGTGGATGACTTAAAACTATATATAACATAACTATAACAATGTCCATTAACATGTGGATGACTTAAAACTATATGTAACATAACTATAACAATGTCCTACAACATGTGGATGACTTAAAACTATATATAACATAACTATAACAATGTCCTATAACATATGGATGACTTAAAACTATATGTAACATAACTATAACAATGTCCTACAACATGTGGATGACTTAAAACTATATATAACATAACTATAACAATGTCCTACAACATGTGGATGACTTAAAACTATATATAACATAACTATAACAATGTCCTATAACATGTGGATGACTTAAAACTATATATAACATAACTATAACAATGTCCTACAACATGTGGATGACTTATAACTATATATAACATAACTATAACAATGTCCTATAACATGTGGATGACTTAAAACTATATGTAACATAACTATAACAATGTCCTACAACATGTGGATGACTTAAAACTATATATAACATAACTATAACAATGTCCATTAACATGTGGATGACTTAAAACTATATATAACATAACTATAACAATGTCCTACAACATGCGGATGACTTAAAACTATATATAACATAACTATAACAATGTCCTACAACATGTGGATGACTTAAAACTATATATAACATAACTATAACAATGTCCTACAACATGTGCATGACTTAAAACTATATAGGTCACCAGATGAGGAACTGAAGGCACAACTGCAACTGGTCAAAACTTTCTCAGATGATATAAAAAGTTTTTGGTCTTGATAAATGTGCAAAAGCAACCTTTAAAGCAGGAAAACTGCAGTACCAAGAAAATATCAGTCCGAAACAGGAATGTGACATAAAGGAACCTAAGCAGGAGGGAGTGTATAAATATTTGTGATCTGATGAAGGATCGACAATAGAACATGAGCAAATGCGAATAAATCTCAGTAATATTTTAGAAGACTAAAATTAATAGTGAAAATGGCCCTAACATCTAGGAACAAAGTCCAAGCTATAACCCAGTTTGCTATTCCTGTTCTAACTTAAAGTCTTGGGGTGACTGACTAGGTAGACTAGCTGGACAGGAAAAGAAGAAAAATGCTTCATGTTTATTAAATAATTTATAAAAACCAAGATTATATATTCCCCATTATGAAGGAGGAATGGGCCTCCTCAAAATTGATTACATGTATAGATCTGCAATCGTAGGACTGCATACATATCTACTGACCTCACAAGACCCAAACATAGTGAAAGTTTTAAAACATAAGGAGAACAAGTCTAAGATGGCTTCCTTGCTTAATTTAGCAGATCCGTGTCAAGTGGGAGTAAAAATCAAACCAGAAGTAGACAAAAATTAGGTAGCAACTGAATGCGCCAAAAAATAAAAGAAAGAATATAAGGTGAAAGATCAGATGAGAAGGCAAGAAATGTGAAAAAGGCATAAATCTAGTTGCAAGTACAGAAAACACCTGGAACAACCTTATGTTGATCAGGCTCTGAGGTAGGAATGATTAAGGAGAGGTGAATTTAAACCAAATGACAAAAGATTAAGAATATTTGTGGCCCAGGATAGTGCACTACGTACAAGTTGATTTACAAAGTCCGTTGAACATGTCATAGTAACAGACAAATGTAGGTTTTGTAAAACAGAATTGGAAACAGATACACGCATTGTTGCTGGGTGTGATACACTAATGGCAGAAGGCCTGTATGCTGAAAGGCATAATAATGTGGCAAGACTGTTGCACTGGAGATTGTGCAAACATTATAAAGTAGATGAGAACCATTAAAAACATGAGCCACAAAGCATTACAGAAAAGACTGAAGCTGAAGCTTATGTCACACGGGATCCATTGCCAACAGTTCAAAAAACAGATGTGAGAAAACCAGATACAGTAGTCCATGAAAAGATGACAAAAGTAGCATTGATCACTGAAATTGCTACACCCATTGATTACAGTGTCTTATGTCTATACAGCGACAGAACGTCATAAAATACCCGGACTTGTAGGCAGAAATGAGGACAATGTGGAAGAAGAATATCCAACTAGTTCCAATAGGAGTAGGAGCAATTGGTCTTATAAAAAAATAATTTACAGTCGTATTTAGACATGTTACTGCTGCATATAACTCCATATGAACGGCAGAAGGAGTCAATTCTCGGCACAATGTGGGTGATGCAAAAAGCACTTTTGAACAACAAAGATTGAAATAATCATAATTTTATGAACTTTAATCATACTTTGACTTAGGAATAGGGTCCATTCCTGTCATGGTACTGGAAACCAAAAATACTTGTTAGAATTAAACAGCAAGAAATCACATCTACCTCCAAAATCAAATTTAACAATAAACCCCTATGGTGGAATCCAAATATAAGCAGGCAATAAAAGAAAAAAGCGTATTACACATAAAAATAAAAATAAATGAATGCAGTTTTACAACAGTCACCTCCCTGCACAAAAGTGGGTGTGAAAGGACCTGAGTGATTACACATCAGTCAGCCGGACCACCTCATCTGTAAGCTTACATGTGAAAGGACCTGAGTGATTACACATCAGTCAGCCGGACCACCTCATCTGTAAGCTTACAGAAAAGACCGTTATGGCACTTTGAAATAAGAGCACAGGCAACCTACAATCTCCTTACCTGAGCCAGTTTGTTTTTTTCAAGGACATGCCCTGCCCACTTAATCTGGTCACTTTCTTTGAGATGGTAACTGAAGCAAAGGATGAGAGAAAATCATACTCATCTTGACCTCGCAAAGGCATTTAGCACCATCTCACACTCAACCATAGTTGATAAACTCACCTAGTTAAATGTAAACCCCTAAGTAACTCATTAGATAGCAAACTGGTTCACAAACAGAACCCAGAAACGTAGCATGGGTGGCTGTACCCCTCAAAAAGACCTGTGACTAGCAGTGTACCTGAGGGTCTGGTCCTCAGGCTACAGCTCCTTCTCCTCTACTTCTCAGAGGTCAAAGCAAATGTCAAGGGCTTATGGCTGACCACGTCTGTAGATAACTGTAAACTTGGTACCATCATAAACGCAGCACAAGACACCAACATGCTAAAGGTGGGCCTTTCCATACAAATAGCTGGTGCCAAAACCATGGCTTAAAAATAAATGCTGAAAATATATACTATCCTTCAGCAAGAATGACATCCTCTGTAATTAATCACATCAACAAAACAACCTTGAAAACTGAACCTGGAAACCCATATAGACAACAAACTGTCCACTTCTGAAAGAAAATCCTTGTTCCCTGTGCAGCTTATTTGTAGAGGCATGGTGTCCAGGTCAGGGAGGATGATCATTCCACTGTATTCTGCACTTATTAGGGTGATGATTGAGCAGAATATCCTTAGGTATGTACCTGTCCAAAGGCCTGACACAATCTGAATGACCGCAACACTCTTGCAACAAGAAAATCAATGGCCTAAACAAAAAACTATACTGGCCATCCCCTCTTCTCAGCATTTATAGACTACTGAGGCCCAATCTTTGCCCTGCTTACAGAGCCTCTACCGATCCCTTCCTTTCATACCTACTTCACATCCAAAATACCAACAGTGGCAGAAACATAATCTCTTCTGCAAGTTAAATAGCACATGTCTGAGGGATAGACATATCTAGATATACAACAGTTTCAGAGAGAAGACCACTTTTCTGAAATTGTCTTCTTCTCAACATAAAGTAAAGTACATTGCTTATTCTATTCATGCATAATCTGGGTGAATGGATGGGAAACTGCAAGTTCACCCCTAGTTTAGCACCATTGTCCCTTATGGATAAGGTAACATGTAAATGTCTGTCCAGCTCTAGATTATTCATACTTAAAAATACTTAGGCTAATAAACTTGTGGAGAATACATGGTTAGCCTTGTTGAGATTCACACAGACCAAAAGCCTAGTAAGTACCCGTGAACCTATATGTTAGGGGCTTTAGTATTAGTAAGCCACGTGACTTTAAAAAGCACCATGCAGCCAGGAAGTTTTAAGTGAATGCAACACAGCAGCAACATCAGCTTTTATTATCTAAAGCAGCATCCAGCAACATGGCCTTAATGTCTTCAGGTAATGACTGTAGGCGAAGCCAAGTGTAATGTCACATGACAGACTCAAAGGCAGCAGCTCTGGAAGAGGCATCGGCCGGATCATAGATGACAGAGTGGCGATCCACCTGAGAGGTAGAACACAAAACAGAGCAGAAGATGTTGGAAGTAGCCTGAGAAGCCTGGACAATCAAGGCCAAAGCATATCTGGTCATGCGGGTCTGATAATTGATGGCCCAAAAGGCCAAAGCAGAGGCAGTATAAATCTTCTTACAGATTCTCTCCATTGACATACTATACTTATCTGAGGACAGAAGCTTGAAAGAGAGCAAACATTTAGAAGGCTTGTCAGAGGAGACTGACACTACAGCATGGACAGCAGGACTCAAATAAGAATTGCCGATCCTCAGGAATCTTATAGATCCTTTCAGGTTTCTTTGGAGCAGGAGGATAAGAATCAGGAGACTTAGAAGCAGCTATAAAGGTGTCTAACAAAGCAGCCAATGCAGGAGGTACTACAGAAGCTTTAGGAGTGTCCAACACAGGAGGTCCTGCAGAAGGTTTAGGAGTGTCCAACACAGGAGGTCATGCAGAAGGTTTAGGAGTGTTCACCTGAAGCAGCTCATAATACCTTTTCTAGATATCAGACACCTGACAAGAATCCCACTTAAAGTTTTCCATCACTCCAGTGTCTCCAAAAGACAACTCCAAAAAAGGAGACTCAGGACTAATGGACTCTTCCTCATCAGAACAATAAGTCAAAGGCGACGGCATCTGGGAGGCGTAAGACAAAAATCATTATCAAACTCTGAATCCTCACCGGAGGAATCCAGTTTTCTAGCCCATTAGGAAGGAGTAAAAATCCAAGGGAGAGTAGGCACAGAAACCCTTTGAGGAGGCTTCAGGATCATTAAGGCATTAAACAGGCCGTGAGTAAACTTCTGCCATGTATAGAAGTATGCTTCATCTTCTGCTTTTTCTTGGTAGGGAGGTCAGACCTAACAAACACCAGAGTTTCAACCCTGTGATGAGAGAGAACCAAGAACTTCCTCCCTGACCAATATCTGCAGAATCCCTCTAGGGCCTTCAGAAATAATCAACCACTGTTCCCCCTCAATGTCTGAAGTAGATGCCTGAAAACCCTCAGAGGACGTGAGAAAGGAAGGTTCCATGTCGACTTCTAACGGGCTCATGGCAGACGAATCTGATGCAGACACCAGACAATCTACAAACCTATCACCCACTTCTAGAGAAACATCCTGCGGAGGCTGGACAGCCGAAGAATCTGGCCAGGATTTCTTGGCCTTCTTACTCAACAGTACCTCGACATTAAAAGATTCCACCATTCTACCCCGGGTGAACAGTTTAAGCCTCTGGTTTTAAAGATAGATCATCAGGGAAGACAACCAGCTTCTAAGAGTCTTGGGCACAAATGCTTTACAAATGTTGCAAGATGCATGGACATGGGAAGCACCTAGACAAAAAGGCACTGTTTGTGACAATCTTTATGGGGAATTTGTCTAGACTTTGACATTTTCCCTTCTTGGATGACAAACTCTATGTAAACAAAAGAGAACACCAAAGAAAAAAGAAAAAAAGACCCAACAGGGCACTTATCTGATGGCTAGATATTCAGCACAACAAAGGGCATTCATACCGGCAGCAAAGAAATTCTGGGTAATTGTGTTTGTACATCACCTTTATGTCCTACATCCTGTATGGGGAGCATCCATGAGATGTATGATGCATAGGTATACTGGCCGGACATTGGGCTATCCTTGGCAAGAGATCCCTAAAGTTAAGAATACTGCAGCAGTAATAGAAGGACATCAATTACCTCCCTGGAACTGGATGCTATACCCTTCAATATAAGCTATGCAATAAAAAAGGGCTTCCTTGTAACCCTGAATACTTGCTGATCAAAGGAAAGTTCATTTTCAACATAGGCTCCCATATCTCTAACTACGGGATCAGTTTTTCTGGAAGTGTAGTGAATGTGATCATAACAAAGGGAGTTATGTTTCCGGAAGGATAAGATCATACATTTCTTAGCATTTAGTTTTAGTCTATAGTTTTGACAATGACTATTTGTTTAGGTCAGCCCCTCTTGTAGAACCACTGTATCTGCCAGGGAGTTTAACATGGTACCACATCTGCAGTCATTGGCAAACTTAGTCAATCACGATCCTTTAACAATAGCTCTGACTTCCAAGAAGTGGAGTGGCCCAAGGACTGAACCTGCAGCACTCCACTAGTGACAGGTCATTTAGAGGTGGTAGAGCCACCCACCCTTACTTCCTGTGTTCTATTTGTGAGCCAATGTGTTATCCAGAGAGTAACATAGGGGTTATCATTGTGGGAGACTTTATCTATGATGCTTGAGTGGGAGATGGTGTTGAAGTCCTTTTCCATGCTCCAACAGGTAGTGCACACTGATCACCCCTCATCCAAAGCCTCGGTGTCAGTGTTCCAATAGGTAGGGCACACTGATCAGCCCTCATCCAATGCCTCAGTGTCAATGTTCTGATAGGGGTAGGGCACACTGATCAGCCCTCATCCAATGCCTCAGTGTCAATGTTCCGATAGGTAGTGCACACTGATCAGCCCTCATCCAATGCCTCAGTGTCGATGTTCTGATAGGGAGTGCAGACTGATCAGCCCTCATCCAATGCCTCAGTGTCAATGTTCCGACAGGTAGTGCACACTGATCAGCCCGCATCCAATGCCTCACTGTCAGTGTTCCGATAGGTAGTGCACACTGATCAGCCATCATCCAATGCCTCAGTGTCACTGTTCCAACAGGTAGTGCACACTGATCAGCCTTCATCCAATGCCTCACTGTCAATGTTCCGATAGGTAGTGCACACTGCTCAGCCCTCATCTAATGCCTCAGTGTCAATGTTCCGATAGGTAGTACACACTGGTCGTCACTCCTCAACCAATGCCTCAGTGTCCGTGTTCCGCTATGTAGTGCACACTGATCAGCCCTCATCCAATGCCGGTAATGCACACTGATCAGCCCTCATCCAATGCCTCAGTGTCAAAGTTCCGACAGGTAGTGCACACTGATCAGCCCTCATCCAATGCCTCAGTGTCAATGTTCCGACAGGTAGTGTACACTGATCAGCCCTCATCCAATGCCTCGGTGTTAATGTTCCGAAAGGTAGTGCACACTGATCAGCCCTCAACCATTGCCTTGGAGTCAGTGCTCAGATAGGTAGTGCACACTGATCAGCCCTCATCCAATGCCTCAGTGTCAATGTTCCAACAGGTAGTGAACACTGATCAGCCCTCATTCAAGGCCTCAGTGTGTTTTTCGAAGAAGACAATCAGGTTAGGTAGGCAAGACTTGCCCTTAACAAATCTGAACTGGGTTGGGTCGAGAGTCTCTAGGTTGCCTATATCCATATCTATTAGTCCCATAATGACTCTTTCCAGAGCCATACAAAACAGGCTGGTCAGACTTAAGGGTCTATGATTACCCAGATCTATTGTAGCCCTTCTTATGTACAAGGGAATGTCTGCTGTTGTCCTCCACTCAAATGACACAAAACCTGTTTTGAGCTAACAGTGAACAACTTCTACAGTGGGTCTCACAATTCATGTTTCAAGGTAGCCAGTCAGCCTGGTATATTATGTTGCTCCACAAATGTAGTGTTCTTGGCCTTACATAATGCTTTGAGAACATTTTCTTGACCGATTTGAGGAAAGGGGGATAAATGTGGGTATTTGATCTAAGAATACTGGAGTGGAGAGGGGGGTGAAGTTGGAGCTGAATTTGTCTGCTGGCTATGTCATCTGCATGTTCTCTGGGTCTGACTGCATGGCATCATTTACTATTAGCTCTGCACAGTGATGGGCATTGTTTCTGAAATTTCTAACATAGTTACAGAAGGCTTTCTGGTTATCTTTCATCTGGGTGGCTATCTCTACCTCATATCTGGTTTTGGTTGACCTGATCAGGTTTTGTAGTTCCTTTTTTAGATTAGAAGAGAATTTTTATTTTTTTCAGAGTTAGATTTACATTGCATGCAATAATTTCTTTTTTCTTTTATTATACAGACTGCTTATATTAGGGTTCCACCAAAGGTGTTTATTTTCAACTTCTGATTTGTATTTTATGTATTTACTATTTACACATGTCTAGAACTTGGCAATAAAGGATTTTGCATAACCAGTGGGATCATGAAGGTGCAATTTAGACAGGTAAGGTTTTATAGTAAGTTCACAACAACAGTACCTATATGAAGAGAGGTAAGTGTACCAGCAATCACTGTACTTAGGCCTTACCCAAATTCTGTTTCGAGTGTCCCTGCTGCAGACAAGGCTGGCCTCATGACTGTGAAGGTACCTATGCAGTCATCATAAGACTCTTGTATATGACTACTGTTGTCATGTGCTTTCTTTGGTCCTTCCCAACAGGTAAGTGTGTTTGTGATAGGAAAATATTTCATTTAGATTAATCATTAAAAAATAGGAAACAATATATATGAAAAGACACCATCACAATCACCATGTGGATATAAAAAGTGTATACTTGATTTCAAATGTCTACAAATTACAAACATTAAAATGAGGGATTGGGATATTATTCAAGTAGGAAAGAACATGATCTTGGATAGCAGCTTTTAAGTACTGCACATTTTTCCACAAATGGCAGAACCTCACAATTTAACACAGATGTACATTTACGGGGTTAAGTTTCCTCTCAGAACTAGTACAATTTCAATGAAAGATTAACACAATTTACCTAAAATACTTAGGCTCTACATAGATAAAAAAAATTTCAGCTACAAACCTCAGTTAAACAGATAGTAATGATCTTGTATAATAAATTTTGATGTCAATGCAGACGCACAACACGTGACAAAAGTAAACTTTCAAATTTCTGTCACTTTCAGTATAAGCTAATCATATTTCACACAGCAAGTGAAGTAAATGGGTCACACTGATACCCAAAAATACTGACAAAGTAGTGAAAATATGTCTCACAATCTGTACGGTAAGAAACACAGAAAATAAACAATACATAACACACTAAATTATGTAGTGTATTACTGAGTAACATGGAAAGGAAAAGGCAGGCTTCTTTAAATAATACAGCAGTTAGGATGAGATTCAGTTCTTCAATGTGAAAGCTGGCAATTACTAACTAGCCTGAATTACTGGACTCTGTAATCCATAACCGACATTATTAATAAGGGATAAAAGTAAAAAAGGTTAGCATGACATAATGCCTCTACTGATCTGGAGTGTTAATGTAGACATATTGCATTAACAAGATGTGTGTACATTTTAATGTATGCAACCAAACCAGTTACACTTAAAGGAAAAAAGAAAAAAGTGTTCTAGTCTCCTTGCTAGCAATAAATTAAACAGGCTAAATTAAAGTAACAGCTCTGCTGTGTGTCCCTTTTAGTACATGAAATACAACATTTTGGAAAATGAGAACCTGAACTATTTTAAAAACTGAGTATCTGCTATCTTTGGTAAAACCAGCAGTTTTAGATTGGTATCTGACATCTTCCTGTTTTCACAGAGACACCTGCTTAGATCTGGATCTTAGTATTTGCTGCTGCTCAGTTTAATATTTTGTATTCCACTGCAAATTTCACACATTTACTTTTAAACCTGAGTTTTATTGCCTGCTGACTGCTAATGCTAATGTGCCAGCCCTCTCTCTGTTTTTACAGTTTTACAGAAATTCTTTCTTAGTTTCTTTATAAGCATTTATTCTTTCCAAGCAGTTTTTGAAAAGATGAGAATCCACGGCATAATTATACATAAAAGTTAGGAGACATAAGAAGAAATAAGAATGGTGTAGTACTGCAAACTGTTTAACTTTGAATTTAAGTAGTATGAGACGGGAGAAAGACATCGGTCAGCTAAAAGATTGCGTGTTATGTAAAAGGAGGCTTTTGGAGTCTTCCAAGATTTCAAAAATATATGCAATTAGGTTTATTGTAAAACTCAGCTATCCTATGTGGGACACATTTGCATTTCTGCCCACATATCAAGGCATACGCAAAAGGGACAATGAGGAAATTTACTTTCTTTTTAAAAGCACCTTTCACACAGTTCTGCTTACATAAAAACTTAATAAGATTTAAAAAAAACACTGAATTTTGAGAATGAGTTATGAGATATTAATGCAAGATTTCTGTAAATTTGTTTAATTATTTTAGTTATTTGTCTTTGTTGACCAGGAAAGTCCAGTGCATCAGTGGATGCCCAAGGAGAAAAGCTCCATCAGATTATATTTAAATAAAGAAATGAGTTTTAGACAGTTCTCATACAAAATAATAATAAAGTTATGCACACACATTAACAATACATCTGTGTTGTCTGTCTCCATCTGGTTCAGCCTGTGGGACTTCAGATCCAACGCTGGTTAATTTTAACGCCTTCAGCTTGTCTTGGCTCCACCTCCCTTACCCATCACTCCCCTCTTCCATCAACTCCACCAATGGAGTCTGACCCACAATGATACAACATATCCAGCTAGTCCACACTTCCTAAAACCTACAGGAAATGCAAGACTCTAGGTGGGCAAACTGAAAGAACCCCTGCTGTCTGGTCATTATGGAGAGAAGGCTCGCCAAATCAAGAAGAAAGTCAGAAGCAGGAGGACACCAAGACTGAACCACAGGAAACAGACAACACGGATCTATCAGTATGGTGAGTATGTAACTTTCACATCCAATCCTGTCGACTCCGCCTGGATTCAACCTGGTGGACAGAGTCCCCAGCCATGACAATTCCGTGGGAGGAACTATGGAAGGATATTCCACAACACAGTAGCCCTGGACCTGGACTGAACGTCCAGCTTATAATGTGATACAATAGTATGATGACCCAAACAAGTAGCAGCAGTGCAGGTATTCATTGGTACTCTAGAAAGAAAAAAGTAGCTAGAGCCCTAGCTGAATGACCTTTAGGCTTTTCTAGAAGAATCTTGCCTTTCAGACGATTTGCAAACAAAAAACAACATAAAAAACACTTGGATAAAGTTACTTTACACATAGATGAGCCCAGCATGGAAGGAGGCAAATATCTGGCCACATTTCCTGAAAGACTTGGTACTGTCAAGCTAAAATCTTAGCTGCCTATGCACATCCAAACAATACAAAAGGTATTCGCATTTGTTGGAAAAAAACACAGGAAGATGAATGGAGCTGTTAATGTTATTCTCAGAAGCTACCTTAGGTAAAAAGGAAGGGTTCATATGAAGAGAAGTGCTTGTTATTCTGAAACCCTTTTGGCAGAGGTAACTGCCACCAAAAATAAAGTTTTCCAAGTCAATAGCTTCAAATCCTAGGATATTGAAGGTTCATAAGTGGGGTCAATCAGAACCTGAGAAACAAAGGGAAGATCCCGGGGAGGGACCAGATCCCATAATGGTGGATGAAGAAGAACAGTACCTTTAAGAAAAGCCTTGGAAATCTTGATAGAAGCCAAGGGCATACTATCTCTACCGATAAAAAAAGTTAGAAATAGCTGCTAACTGTACTTTGAGATGAACACCTCCACTAGGAAATCCAAACCTGACTCCAAGAGTATAAGAAGGGGTCAAGTCGCCAAGCATTTGCCCACAAAACAAATCTTTTCCATTTTCTGGTATACACTTTTTAGTGGACTCCTTCTGAGAAGATGTCAATATATGAACCGCCACCTGTGAAAGCTTGAGATTCCTGGTCATCAAGGGAACTGGAGGAACCAAGCAGACAACTTCAGGGAATGGAAATTGAGGGAACCCAGCCCAGCTGGATGAGTTTGAGATCTGGAATGGGATCCAACACCCAAGATGGAGTTTCAGAAAAGACCAAAGGAAGGGAAACCACAACTGGCAAGGCCAAAATGGGGCAATGAGGATTGCAGTCTGCTTTCTGAAGAAACTTCACTATCAGAGGAACTGGGGAATAAGCGTAAAGGAGACCCGGGGACCAAGCAAACATCAGAGCATCCCTAAGTGCCTGTCCCAGAGAGGAAGCAATGAAATAACAGCCGCCATACTTGGTGCTGGATGGGGATGCAAACAGGTTGCAACACAGAGTGCCCAGTGCCGAAAATCCAAGCTGCTACTGTCGGATTTAGGGACCTCTCATGAGGTAATAGGATGCTCCTGCTGAGGCTATCTGCCAGAATGTTAGACTTCCCCAGATATGCTTTTCCACCAGAAACCACAAACAGAAGATCACCCACTGCCAAACCCTCACGGTCTCATGACAAAGATGGTAACGTGTTCCCCCCAGTTTATTGAGATATCAGATGACCAACATGTCATTTGTCTGCACCGCAATCACACCTCTTTGGAGGACATTCTGAAAAGCCTGCAATGACAGGAGGACTGCTCTCAACTACAGAACGTTAATGTGAATGTGAACCTCTGTGGAAGACCAAGACCCTTGGAATCTTCCTCCCCAAAAGGGAGGCATCCCTGCTGACTATGGCTGAAAGAGATGGAATTACAATCAGTCTCTCTTGTAGCACTAACAGAAGCTGTAACCAACACTGAATCTGCGCATGACATACTCTCATCAGCCATACAGGGAAAACCAACAGGTGCATTACGAGGGACCACTGAACAGCCTTGGTCCAGTGCAGGGTCCTGATATGATATCTGGCTAAGGATACTAGTCCTAGCAATGCTGCCATATGACCCAGAAGTCTTAGAGGTGCATGAGCCAGAAAGCCATGGCCTGAGCTCAAAGACTGAAAACTCGGGAGCTAGGCAGCCTGTCGATTTAATGGACCATGCCCAGATGAAATCATATGAAATATAAAACCTGTATAGGCTTGAAGGCTCAACTTTAGGTAGTTGGCTGTAATGCCCAAGTTGTGGCATAGCAGGAGCAAGGAATCCTTGGCCAAGATCAACAATGTCTTTGTGGGGGTGGTAAGGAACCAATCGTCCAGGTATGGGAAGACCCGAAATCTCTGTAGCCAGAGTCAGGTCATGACTACTGCCATGCACTTAGTGAACACCTGGGGGGCTCTGGTGAGACCAAATAGCAGGGCCCTAAAATGACTGTGATTGGCTCCCAGGGGGAAGTGAAGGAACCTCTGGGAATGCTGATCTATCTTGAAATTATGGTAGATGTCCTTGAGATCTACTGAGCACATCCAATTGTCCTTCCTCAGAACAGGTAATTTGGACTCCACCGTGACCATCTGGAACTTGGTCTTTTTGACAAAGTGGTTCAGCTTGCTTAAGTCCAAAATTGGTCTGAGGTCCTTTGTTTTCTTTGGTACTAAAAAGAATCTGGAATAGACCCCCAGATCCTATCTGGTCTGGTAGGACAACTTGGATAACTCGATTTATAAGCAACTTTTGGATCTCTACTGCAAATCGTCTTTGATGGGGTGGAATATCTGGAAGACATTTTGAGAGACATATTGAAACTTTTATAAAGGGAATGACAAACTCTGAATATGACTCTCAGCACCCAGGTGTCTGAGGTAATGGCCTCCCAAGCTTTTGGGTGTAGAGCTAGATGACCCCAACTGCCTCCAGAGGCAAGCAGTTGGGGAAACCTGCAGGATCACCGAAAGAATCCACCAGATAAAGCCCCACAGAAGCCCTGATTCTGTGGACCTCCTCTGCCATGTGGGTGTCATCCATTAAAATTCCCCCACCCATCCACAGGAGGAACATTCCACAGGAGCAGCTTGGAAAAAGAAATGTGACCTCCTGAAGAAGAGTCACTTACCCCTTGCTGATTCCTAGAGAAGGATTGTTGGGGGTTGGAAAGTGAACTCCGATGGCAGACAGCATCTGCTCTTCTTGTTCATTCTTTGTCAACTTGTTCTTAACCTTTTGGGTCAAAACAAAGAGGACCTATCAAGAGGTGCACTGACAAATGATGTTCTGAAGTAGTCCACAAAGTTGTACAGCCACTTCTAGGTGTGGCATCTCAATGCAATACCGGAACCTGTTGCTCTGGATGCTCCATCAGCCTTGTTACAAATAAGTCTCATAGAAATATTGGTGATGGAAGTCAAGGTGAACAAGAGAGTTTCCAACTTCTTCTGGGTATCCACACACTGCTGTGTCTTGAGGGAGCTTGACACTTCTGAGACAAGATCTCATTGAAGCCTTGTCAAGTGTGATAAGTAGTTAAGTGCTCTCAACATAAAGGTGGATAAGGCATAGGATTGCTTCCCTAACTGATCCAGTGCCCAAGACTCCCTTTTCAGGGGGTAAGTCAAGGAGCGCTCTTTAGAAATCTCCTTTTTTGGTGGCTGTCACCACCACAATGGCATCCACGTCTGGACCCTTGCTTTAATGAGGCCTGTCTTGGGGATCCAAGAACTTTGTCCAGGTTCCTAGTAATAGGTTCTACTCTGTCAGGTTCCTTCCACACCCTCCAGGACACCAGATTTATAAGGACAACCAGAGGGGGAGCCACCCAGGGTATAGATGGACCAACGCCAAATGCCTCCAGAAAAACTGACTCCTCCAGAAAGGGAGCTTACATGGTCCAGCCCCTACGCTGGTGAAGCAGCATCAATAAATTGCTAAAAGAGGCATCATCATATGGGGACTTGGGGGAACTCTCTCCTTACTCACGATAGTATCTTCAGTGAGAGGTTCCTTCAGGGTAGTCCTACCAAGGGGGCAGCCTGGAGGCTAGCCGATGCAGGCTGTCCCAGAGCAGCCTGATGAATAGTTATAAGAACAGATATAAGAACTGAGGCAAGAGCCACTGACCCCAACCCAGAAACCCATGCCTTGACACCACAGTTCCAAGGTGCCTATGGCCCAGAACAAGTCAGGGTTGAATCTACTAAGGAACAAGATGGATATGAAGACCACAAAGCTGCCAGATCAGATCCAGATGGTGGAAACTCACCTGGCCCACACAGACCATGGATCTGAAGGGGCCAAGAGAGGAAATCTGAAAGACAGAGCAGACGGTCCCGGTGTCTGAACTGAATCCGAAGTGATAAGCTCTAATTGCATCTGTGCCTACAAAAAGGACATCAGCTGATCCAGATCAGACTGCTTGATTGCATTTCATCGACCACAATGACCGAACAGATGAGGCCACAAAAAAACGGCTTTGAGGGTCAATGTGACTATGACCCCACATGCCAAATGTGAGCCAGGGAAGCTCTGAAACAGGCTAGAGACAGGGTGGACTCCAGTGAGTGAGTGAGGAGGAGTCCAAGGAGAAAAGGGGACCCTTACTCTGCCCAAGGCTGCCCCCTTGACCAGAAAAGGGCTTGGAATGCTTATTGCCGAGGCTGTCTTTTGTGAAGCTCTCAGAGCCAAAGGCAATCAGCTCTAAGATGTAGGAGCCAAAGTCGGTTCAATGAGCTCAGGGAGGCCGAAACATGAGGGACTTCCCGACCTGGGGAACCCAATGGAGCTGTCCCAGAGGTGCCAAAGTCAGTGCCAATGAACCCAAGGGAGGCCGAAACATGAGAGACTTCCAGATCTGGGGAGCCCAATGGAGCTGTCCGAGAGGTGCAAAAGTCGGTGCCAATGTATCCAGGGAGGCCGAAACATGAGGGACTTCCAGACCTGGGAACCCAATGGAGCTGTCCCAGATGTGCCAAAGTCGGTGCCAATGTACCCAGGGAGGCCAAAACATGAGGGACTTCCAGATCTGGGAAACCCAATGGAGCTGTCCCAGAGGTACCAAAGTCAGTGCCAATATATCCAGGGAGGCCGAAACATGAGGGACTTCCAGACCTTGGGAACCCAATGGAGCTGTCCCAGAGGTGCCAAAGTCGGTGTCAGTGTAACCAGGGAAGCCAAAACATGAGGGACTTCCAGACAAGGGAAACTCAATGGAGCTGTCCCAGAGGTGGAAGTGAAAGAAGACCTCTTGAGCTCCCTTTTGGAATGCCTAGAGTCTCACAGTCGAGGTGTGTCAGACTCAGTCTTGGGATCCAGTAAAGAAGCCTTGGAAGCAGAAACAGAAGAATAGCTGAAAAGCAAAAGTCCCTTTAACATTAGCTTGGCCTTGCACCTGTTAATAGCACAAGAGTCAAAGCTCTCACAGATAGAGCAACCAGAGTCTAAATGCTCTAGACCGAGGCAATAAACACATTTCAGGTATGCATCTTGTGAGGGTAGTTTGTGCCCACAGGAGGTGCACTTCTTAAACCTCTTGTCCAGCCTTTCCACACAAAAAAAAACATATACACACACACACACACACACAAACACACACACGCACACGCACACGCACGCACACACACACACACGCACACACACACACACACACACACACACACACACACACACACACACACACACACACACACACACACACACACACACACACACACACACACACACACACACACACAGAGGAGAAAAATGAGAGAAAGGGTGGTAAGGATACCTGTGAAAATGGGATCTATACTTCCTAACCTAATCAACCAGCTCAGACTACCTAAACAGCATCTAAAGCAAACAGCTCACACTATCTAAACAGCATCTAAAGCAAACAGCACCTCACACTACCTAAACAGCATCTAAAGCAAACAGCACCTCACACTACCTAAACAGCATCTAAAGCAAACAGCACCTCACACTACGTAAACAGCATCTAAAGCAAACAGCACCTCACACTACCTAAACAGCATCTAAAGCAAACAGCACCTCACACTACCTAAACAGCATCTAAAGCAAACAGCACCTCACAATACCTAAACAGCATCTAAAGCAAACAGCACCTCACAATACCTAAACAGCATCTAAAGCAAGCAGCACCTCACACTACCTAAACAGCATCTAAAGCAAACAGCACCTCACACTACCTAAACAGCATCTAAAGCAAACAGCACCTCACACTACCTAAACAGCTTTCCTGAAAACATTGGAGAACATGAAGATCTCTCCGAACACCATTATATTGGGCGACGTCAACTACCCAAACATTGACTGGGAGCACTACTCAAGCCCCAGCACCTTAGCCCAAAGATTCCTGGAAATTATAAACTCAAATGCTATGGAACAACTAGTCACCACTCCCACAAGAGGGGACAACATATTAGACCTGATCATTACCAACATGGGGACTCTATGCTCCACACCAGAAGTATATCCCTCATTGGTAAGATCAGACCATAAATTAATTTCACTGGATGTCCACATCCCGACCCCAGAAAACCACAGTGAAAAACTTCTCAAAAGCGAACTTCTCACTTCTCAAAACCGAAGTGGAATCCTTCAACGCCCCAGGGCCAGTGGAAACTACAGCCCAAACTGCAGAATCCTATATAAATGCATTCTACGGACATCTCCAGGAATGCATGGATCATGCTATCCCAAACAAAACCAAGACCCAATCATCCAAAGGCAGGCGTCCAGTCTGGTGGACCCCTGCCATAAATAAACTGTACAACAGAAGGAGGAAGCTACTACATGATAGAGCAAAATCCCTAATAGGGAAGGCATCTCAGATCAGTACTAGCAAAAAATTACAATCCCTCATAAAATCCTCCAAGGCCAACTTCGAGAGAAAAATTGCGCAGGACACCAAAGACAATCATAAGGCTTTTTTCAGTTATGTTAGAAACCTGGGATGCAACTCCCAGACTTGTTCTAAGTTGATTCTAAACGACAAAAAATACACTGAACCCACAGACATCGCCAATATCCTGGCAGACAGGTTCAGTGCAAAAGAGCAAGTATCTATCCCGGCAGAGGGCTGTCTCTCAAACATCTCAGATGCTCAGGTGAAGGCTGCCCTCTCCAAAGCAAAAAACACTGCTTCCATGGGACCAGATGGTGCCCCAGGTTGCGTCCTATATGAACTACAAGAGGAACTAATCCCTCAAATAAAACAGCTATACAATCTCAGCCTCACTAGAGGATATGTGCCCACAGAATGGCGTACAGCAACAGTGGTCCCACTCCACAAAGGTGGAGCCTCTACGGACCCTGGAAACTATCGCCAAATAAGCTTGACTAGCTTAGTCTGCAAGGCTATGGGAGAGGATCATCATGGAGCTCATAAACAAAGACATTGGGGACCTACAGACACTAGATCCTACCCAGTTCGGCTTTGTCAAGTGCAGATCCTGCCTTTTGAACCTGGTTGACTTCTTTGAAACGGTCACCAAAGCCATAGATGAAGGGAAGGTAGTCCACACAGCCTATCTGGATCTTGCAAAGGCATTTGACACAATACCCCACTTAGGCATCATAGATAAGCTATCCAGCGTAAATATAAACCCCTATGTCACAAGATGGGTCGCAAACTGGCTCAAAGACAGAACCCACAGAGTGAGAGTTGCTGGAGCCATGTCAGACTCTAAACCGGTCACAAGTGGCATCCCACAGGGTTCTGTCCTGGGACCACTCTTGTTCGGTATATACTTTTCCGAGGTATATGCAAACGTGGGAGGACTATGGCTCACCAAGTTCGCAGACAACTGCAAACTGGGCGCCATAATCAACTCTCCAGCTGACACAAACATCCTTCAAAAAGGTCTCTCAGAGACAGATAATTGGTGCCAGCACCATGGTTTAAAGCTAAATGCCAACAAATGTATAGTCATACCCTTTGGCAAAAACAATGTGCCCACAAATTACCACATAGGCGGAAACCCATTAAGTACAGAGAAAGTTATTAGGGACCTGGGGACCCAAGTTGATAGCAGAAAACCACATTGCCAAAGTGGTTAGAAAGACCTTCTACATAGCCCACCTCATCACGAAGGGTTTCACATCTAGATCAAGAGAGGTAATCATGCCCCTTTATTCATCCCTCACTGGTGAGATCAGATCACAAACTAATCTTGCTGGAGGTCCTCATCCCACCCCCACTTGAAATAAAAAAGACCACAGTAAAAAACTTCTCGAAAGCCGACTTCACACTTCTAAAGACTAGTGTGGTCTCCTTTAAGGCCCCCGAGCCGGCGGAAAACAGTACTCAAGCCGCTGAATCACTTACAAATGCCTTCTACCAGCACCTGCAGGACTGCATGGATAAGGCAATCCCAAGCAAAACAAAGACTCTTTGTACAAAGGGCAAGCGTCCAGTCTGGTGGACCCCAGCCATAAACAAACTCTACAACAAAAGGAGGAAGGTACTACAAGATAGAGCAAAATCCTTAAAAGGTAAGACACCTTTGATCACTATAAGTAAAAAACTAAGAGCTCTCATAAAATCATCCAAAGCAAATTTTGAGAGAAAAATAGCTAAAGACTCAAAAGACAATCATAAGGCCTTCTTTAGCTATGTTAGAAACCTGGGAGGAAACTCCCAGATATGCTCAGAACTAGTTCAAAATGATGTGAAGATTACTGATCCTACAGACATTGCCAACATACTGGCTGACAGGTTCAGTGCAAACTTCTCCCCCCCCCAAAAGGAGAGATATCTATACCAAATGGTTGCAGCTCCCCAAACATCTCAAACGCCCAAGTGAGAACTGCTCTCCAAAGCAAAAAACACAGCATCCATGGGACCTGATGGTGTCCCAGACTGTGTGCTCCACGAACTCAATGAGGAATTAAACCCACAGCTAGGACAGCTGTTTAATCATAGTCTCACCTCTGGATACGTGCAGGAGTGGCGCACTGCGACTGTGGTCCCACTTCACAAAGGCGGTGCCTCCACAGACCCTGGAAATTACCGGCCCATTAGCTTGACAAGCCTTATCTGCAAAGCCATGGAGAGGATCATAATGGACCTCATAAATAAAGACATAGGGAATTTGCAGACTTTGGATCCAACCCAGTTTGGCTTTGTCAAAGGCAGATCATGCCTTTTAAACTTGGTTGACTTTTTCGAAACAGTCACCAAAGCCATTGATGAGGGAAAGGCAGTCCATACAGCCTGCCCCGATCTGGCGAAGGCCTTCGATACAATACCCCACTCGGGTGTCATTGAAAAACTCATCAGCTTAAATGTTAACCCATACATTACAAGATGGGTTGCAAACTGGCTGAGTGACAGAACCCACAGGGTCAGAGTTGCTGGCGCCATGTCAGACTCAAAGCCTGTCACAAGTGGTGTCCCACAGGGCTCAGTCCTGGGCCCACTCTTGTTTGGCATCTACTTTTCCGAAGTACAAGCAAACACAGGAGGGTTATGGCTGACAAAGTTTGCAGATGACTGCAAAATGGGCGCCGTAGTCGAAAACACATCTGACACAGATATCCTTCAGAAGGGTCTCACAGAAATGGATGACTGGTGCCAGAGCCATGGCCTAAAGTTAAATGCCAAAAAATGCATAGTCATACCCTTCGGGAAAAACAAGGTTACCCCTAGCTACCATATAGGTGGTAATCCTCTGAGCACAGAAGAAGTTATCAGGGACCTGGGGACCCAGGTTGACAGTAGCCTGTCATTCGACACCCATGTAGCTAAAGTAGTTAGGAAGACCTTCTACATTGCCCACCTTATCATGAAGGGATTCACATCTAGATCAAGGGAGGTCATAGTCTCCTATACTCATCACTCATCAGACCAATGATTGAGTGCAATGCCCCATTCGAATGTATCTGACCCGACACTTGAAGCAGCTGGAGAGGCCACAAAGTTCCTCACCAAAAGGATAAAGGGTCTCAAAATCTGTCCTATGCTGCCCGACTGAAAGAACTCCAGCTCTATTCAGTCGCCACCGCTTGCTCAGAGGTGACCTTTGCCTGACATACAAGGCCATGTCAAACCCAGATTTGATGAATATGCTTCACCTCAAAAAATCTAGATCCGTCAGAGCCACAAGGGCAGGAGACTTAAACCTCGACACGGCTATTAATAGGACGTGCTGGAGGGATAGATTCATCACCCAAAGACTCCCTATGCTGTGGAACAAAATCCCGGTATATGTGAGGCAGAGCACCTCACTGGCCTTGTTCAAGAGAAATCTTGACCAATGGATGGGAGATCGCAGATATACTCCAGGGATTACGTCAGTGTCACTGCTAGACAGAGGCACAGCAAAATAATGGGTATAGTTCCCCATACTAAAGGGGTGGCGTAAGCCACAAAAATATGGGCTAGGCTTATAAATGCCCTCAGGCAGATAGCCTAGTATGAACCTATGAACCTAATCAGGCCCATCATAGAATACAATGCCCCTTTTGGGATGTACCTTACCCAACCATCTGCAGCAATTAGAAAGACCCCAAAAGTATCTCACCAAGAGGGTCAAGGGTCTCAAACAGATGCCATATGCTGCTCGGTTAAAAAAACTCCAGCTCTACTCAGTTGCATACCGCCTACTTCGAGGCGATCTATGCCTGACATACAAAGCTATGTCAAATCCAGAATTAATGGACATGCTCCACCTCAGTAAATCTAAATCCCTTAGAGCCACACGCTCGAGGGACTTGAACCACAGCACAGAAATAAATAGAACTTGTTGGAGGGGCAGGTTCATAACCCAGAGGCTCCCTTCACTCTGGAATAGAATTCCAGTTCATGTGAGGCAGAGCACCTCACTGAATCTCTTCAAGAAGAATCTCGATAAGTGGATGGGGGATCGTAGGTTTGTCCCAGGGATTACTCCCATGTCACTATTAGACAGAGGCACAGTAAACTAAACCTTAAAAAGGGCACAGTATACTCAAATCAAGGGGTGGCGTAAGCCATACAGAATCGGGCTAGGCTTATAATTGCACCAGTGCAGATAGCCTAGTATGAACCTATGAACCTATAATGCAAACAGCACCTCACACTACCTAAACAGCATCTAAAGCAAACAGCACCTCACACTACCTAAACGGCATCTAAAGCAAACAGCACCTCACACTACCTAAACAGCATCTAAAGCAAACAGCACCTCACACTACCTAAACGGCATCTAAAGCAAACAGCACCTCACACTACCAAAACAGCATCTAAAACAAACAGCACCTCACACTACGTAAACAGCATCTAAAGCAAACAGCACCTCACACTACCTAAACAGCATCTAAAGCAAACAGCACCTCACACTACCTAAACAGCATCTAAAGCAAGCAGCACCTCACACTACCTAAGCAGCATCTAAAGCAAACAGCACCTCAAAGTACCTAAACAGCATCTAAAGCAAACAGCACCTCACACTACCTAAACAGCATCTAAAGCAAACAGCTCACACTACCTAAACAGCATCTAAAGCAAACAGCACCTCATACTACCTAAACAGCATCTAAAGCAAGCAGCACCTCACACTACCTAAACAGCATCTAAAGCAAGCAGCACCTCACACTACCTAAACAGCATCTAAAGCAAACAGCACCTCACAGTACCTAAACAGCATCTAAAGCAAACAGCACCTCACACTACCTAAACAGCATCTAAAGCAAACAGCTCACACTACCTAAACAGCATATAAAGCAAGCAGCACCTAACACTACCTAAACAGCTTCTAAAGCAAAGAGCACCTCACACTACCTGAACAGCATCTAAAGCAAGCAGCACCTTACACTACCTAAACAGCATCTAAAGCAAGCAGCACCTCACACTACCTAAACAGCATCTAAAGCAAACAGCACCTCACAGTACCTAAACAGCATCTAAAGCAAACAGCACCTCACACTACCTAAACAGCATCTAAAGCAAGCAGCACCTCACACTACCTAAACAGCATATAAAGCAAGCAGCACCTAACACTACCTAAACAACTTCTAAAGCAAAGAGCACCTCACACTACCTGAACAGCATCTAAAGCAAGCAGGAAAAGACTAAACACCATTTTAAGGGGTAAGGGAAAAGAAATCTCACCACAGCTACACCAGGTACTCAAGAGAAAATGAAACAAAAAGCAAGCCAATGTCCAAACTGGAGACCATGAATGGGGGCAAACTAGATCTTGGGAGTTGATGAAGAAGCAGGGAGCTATGGGTAAGGGAGGCAGAGCCAAGACGAGCTAAAGGCTTTAGAATCAGCCAGTGTTGCATCCGAAGTCCTGCAGGGTGAATCCAGACACAGCATACAACACTCTATCAAAAGTTACATTTCTCAGAAAAACATTGTTACACGATAGATATGTACAGTAACGTATTTACATCAATATGTATACGTCTATACAGTTCCAGTAGCTTTACATTTTTGCAGGAAGTGAACAGATTTAAATTGTAGAAGGAAAAATGTAAAGAAGCTGCAGTGGCAATAGTACTAAGAGCAATGGTAGCAACTGCAGCAGGAGTACAGCGGTAGTGGCAAAAGTATTAGCAACAGCAGTAGGAGTAGCAACAGCAACAATAGCAGGAGTAACAGTATCAGTAGTTGTAGTAACAGCTGTAATGACAGCACCATTACTAGTAATAGTAGTAGCAGTAATGTTTACAGTAGCTGCAGTGGCAATAACAGTAGTAACAATACTAACTGCTGTCATGGCAGTAGAATTACTAGAAAAACTAGCAATAGCAATTGTAGTAGCAGCACTAGCAGTAGCGGTAAAAGTATCAGTTGCTACAACAGCCACAGTAGTAGCAGTGTCAGTAGAGGTAGAAGTATCAGTAGTACCAGTAGTACTACTCATACTGACAGCAACAGTAGCAGTAATAGAAGCAGTGCCAGCTACAGCAGCACAAGCAGTAGTAACAGCCGTAAAAGTATTGGTGTTAGTAGTAGAGGTAGCACTAGTAACAGTATTAGTTTTCATAGTATTGGCAGTAGTAGTAATAGTAACAGTATTAGTAGTAGCAATAACAGTAGTAGCAGCACTAGTGATACTGGTTACACAGCAGTAGTAGCAGCTGTAAAGTAGTTGTAATAGTAGTAGTACGCCACGGTGGTGCAGTGGTTAGCGTTGCTGCCTCACAGCAAGAGGTTCTCTGGTTCGATCCTCAGCTGGGGATGCAGAGTCTGCATGTCCTCCCTTGTGGTCACGTGGGTTTCCTCCGGGTGCTCCGGTTTCCTCCCACATCCCAAAGACATGCTGTAGGTGGATTGGACACTCTAAATTGGCACTAGGCATGAGTGCGTGCATGTGTGTGCCTTCTGTGGAAGGTTGGGCGTCGGGCTGGCAACTCGACACCGTAAAAAGTACAGTTTTGTACCTACCATAAATGTAGATGTTCGAGTGTAAATACTGCTGCAGTCATTACACTAGGGTTACCCTGCCGTCAGGCAGTTCCCCAGCTGGCCTGAGTTCCAAAGTCTTGGTCCGGCGTCGGTTGCTGTCGCCTCCTCCCTGACGTCGGTGCGACAGGGTTATATAAGATGCAGCCAACGCCATTTTATTCAGTTTTTCTTGCCCCAGATGTCAGGTGCCCCCAAATAGGTAGGCAATTCAAATTGCTAGTAAAGTATACAAAAGAAAAGCAAACAACAATTTTCAGTTACCAGCAAATACTCCCCATAGGTAGTAAAGGGTAGAAGACCTAGGTACGTACCAGCAAGTAAGAGGGGAAGGAGGGAGGGTAACCTGGACTGCAGCAGTGTTTACACTCGAACATCTACATTTATGGTAGGTATAAAACTGTACTATGTTCATCGTGTTACACTGCTGCAGTCATTACACTTGGGTAGAATCCCAAAGCTGAGGTAGGGTGGCTGGTTCTATAAGGCATTAGGGGTGGCTATAAGGCCCTGCAGCACAGCAGTGGTGAAGCCAGCTCTGGATTTAGAGTAAAGAGGCAGATGGTAATGCTTGGTGAAGGTATGCACAGAACTCCATGTTGCTGCTTCTAAAATATCCTTGGTAGGTACTTCTCTGAGGTAGGCAGTTGAAGTGGCTGTTGCCCTGGTGGAGTGAGATCTAATGCTGCTAGGTACAGGTTTCCCATGGTATGTATAGCAGAAACGTATGCAATGTCCTATCCATTTTGAAATAGTCTATTTTGAAATGGCTTTTCCCTGTGCTCCTGCAGCATATGCTACCAATAATTGCTCAGATTTTCTGAAAGCTTTGGTCTTGTCCAAGTAGAAGCATAACTGTCTGTGAATGTCCAAAGAATGTAGTAGTCTCTCCCCTTTACTCTGTGGTTTTGGATAAAAAGTTGGCAAGTGAGTAGTTTGCTTAAGAGCCACACTTGATACCATCTTTGGCATAAACGTAGGGTTAGTTCTTAAAGACACCCTGTCCTGGTGGAAAATGAGGAAAGGTTCCACTGCCATTAGTGCCTGTAATTCTGAAACTCTTCGTGCTGATGTTATTGCCAGGAGCAGAGCAGATTTCCAAGAAATATATTTTAATTCTGCTGTGTTAGCTGTCTCAAAAGGAGGTAAAGTTAATTTTTCCAAAACAAAGTTGAGGTCCCAAGTTGGAGTCTACGGGGCGGTCTTATGTTTGTAGCCCCTCTGAGGTACTGTTTGAGCAAAGGATTAGAGAAAATTGGTGGATCCGTGTTGTAATGAGCAGAAATGGCAGAGGCGTGGATCTTGATGGATGAGAAGGAGAGGCCCTTGTCCAGCATCTCAGTTAAATATTGAAGTATCTGAGGAATGTTTGGGACAAGAGGGTCAAGGCTGTGCGTCTGGTTCCAGGTACAGAATCTCTTCCATTTATCCGAATAGGCTTTCCTGGTACTAGGCCTTCTGGCCTCCAGAATGACATCCATAACAGATTTGGAGAGAGGCATTGCTTGCTTGACTAAGGAATTTTCCATGCAGCGAGGTTTAAGGTCTTTAGCTGGCTGTGAAGTATTTGATTGTTATGCTGTGTCAGCAAATGTGGGATTTGAGGCAAAATCCAGGGTGCTTCTTGTGCTAAGTTCTTTAAGACTGGGTACCAGTGCTGGCGTGGCCAGTCTGGTGCAATCAGGATCATCTTTGGCTCTTCTTGCCTGGCTTTTATGAGTACCTTTGGAAGGAAAGGTACAGGTGGGAAAGCGTATACTTGCAGGTTTTTCCAGCTGAATGAGAGGGCATCCACTTTCCATGCTTGTGGAGGGTAACACCTTGTACAGAATTTCTGTAGCTGGCAGTTCATTGGGGATGCAAACAGATCTATGTCCGGGCTCCACCATTTTTGTGTTATCATTGTGTTATCATTCTGAATATTTGTGGATTCAATTCCCATTTGTGGGGACCCATGATGTTTCTGCTTAGGTCGTCTGCCAGTGTGCTTTTCTTTCCTGGCAGGAACTGCACTTACAGATGTACTTGGTAGTCTAGAGCTGTGTTCCACAAGGTCATGCCTTGTCTGCAGAGGGGGTAGGAGTGTGTGCCCCCTTGCTTGTTTATGTACCACATAACTGTGGTGTTGTCTCTGTCTTTAGTAGTAGTCCTGGATGCAGCAGGTTCTTGAAAGCTATAAGGGCATTTTGTACTGCTAGCATCTCTTTTTGATTGATGTGAAGATGCCTTTGCTCTGCGGGCCACTCGCCCTGAATACATTTTCCTGCCATGTGTGCTCCCCAGGCGTAATCCGATGCATCTGTTGTCAGTGTTTGCCTGGCTGTGGGTTGAGTAAAAGGCTTTCCCTTGTTGAGGTGACAAGCTTGAGCCCACCATCAAAATTCCTGTTGAAGGCAAGGAATTAGTGGTATAACTGTTTCCAAACTTTGACAGTGTTGAGGCCATACACTCTTTAGGTACCACTGTAGTTTCCCCATATGCAGTGTGGCATATGGAATTAGTAGTATGCAAGATGCCATGTAGCCCAAGGCCTGCAGAATTTTTCTTGCAGGGAGTTGGGTCTTTGTTGCTATCAATTGAAAGTATTAAGTCAGCTGTCCTTGCTTGTCTGGCGTGAGATAAGCCATCTGGGCCTTTGTGTTCAAGCTGGCACCCAGGAATATTATCTCTTGTGAGGGCACTAGTTTTGATTTCTTTTCATTTACTGTATACTCCAGACAACTTAATAACTTTTTTACGAACGCCAGATGCTTTAGAAGAATGTCCTTGCTCTCTGCTTGAAAGTCGTCCAGGTACGGATAAATTTGAATTCCTTTTTGTCTGCAAAATGCAATTACTGGTGCCAGGCACTTTGTGAAGACCCTGGGCATAGTAGATAAGCCAAAGGGCAATGCAGAGAATTGACAGTGCATTGAACCAGCTATGAATCTGAGGTATCTTCTGCAATTTTGTCTGATAGGGACATGCAGGTATGCCTCCTTGAGGTCCAAAGTCACGAGCCAAGCTTTCTTGCCCAGCATGGGAAAAAGCTGCTGTAGTGTCAACATTTTGAATTTCGGAACATCCAGGTAAGTGTTTAGAGAAGAAAGATCCAGAATGGATCTCCAGGCTTTGTCCTTTCTGGGAACCAGAAAGAGTCTTGAGTAAAATCCTTGTCCTTGCTCCTGTGGTGGTACCTTTTGAATAGCTCTCATGTCCATGAGTGCTGTAATTTGTTTTTGAGCCTCTGCCCATTGATTTGGTGGCAGATTTAGCATTCCTTTTAACCTTGGCAAAGTGTGAAAGTGGAACCTGTAACCTTGAGATACAATGTTGAGAACCCATTTGTCTTTGGTGATGCAATGCCAATTGTGATAGAAAAGTGCCAGTTTTCCTCCTAAGGGGGCTGCCAAGAGAGAGCTGTTTGGCAACTGTAGTGGGAAGTCATTGAGGCTGCTTTTTATATGGTTGGGGCCTGTCCTCCCCTTCTTTCTGGCCTGGTGTACCCCATTGACAAGGCCTGTAAGGACCTTGTGTTTGACCTCTACCTCTTGGACATCTGTATCTGCCCCTTTGAGGTCTGTCTGTGACTGGAAAGGACCAATTCTTTGTTGGCCAATTTCTGCTAAAACGAGGAGGCTGAACCTGTAAGAAATCCTTCACTGTTTGCATAGATTTTGCCTTATCCTCCATCTTCTTTAATACCTCCTCTGCATTAACTCCAAACAACACATCACGCTGCAAAGGTGCATCCAATAATTTTGCCTTAACATCATCTGGTAACGTATGTTCTTTTAACCAAGCATGTCTTCTAATGACAGAGCCTGTAACTGCTGCTCTACAGGAGGCCTCTAAGGAATCAAAACCACATTGCAAAGTATGTTTTCCCACTTGTTCAGCTGCATGCAATAAATCCTGCATTTCTTTAAAATTAGGAGGATCTGAATCTGGAAGCATCTTTTGTTTCAACTGAGACATCAAAAATTGCTGATATTTTAGCATGTGAAACTGGCAATTTAAAGCTCTCATTGCTAAAGTTGCAGACGTATATACTTTCTTTCCCCATCTGTCTAATGCTCTGGAATCTCTGTCAGAGGTAACTGGGTTTTTTGCTGATGAGGCCTTAATCCCTTTGGATCCCTGAGAAATAGTTTCAGGGTCAGCAACAGGGCTTTTATACAGAAATTTGTGAGAGTCAGGGACTCTGTAGTATCTATCAGGTTTAACTGGGGCTGGAGGTAAGGAGTCAGGATTTAAGCTGGATTCAGTATACACATCATCCACAATATCTAACACTGGCGGAATTGCAAGGGGTCTGTGTTGAGGTAATAAAAGGAAGTCTCTGAGCCTTTTCTTGGATTCTGAGTAATCCTGGCCCTCCCAATGGAAATGCTCCCTCATGGTATGTAAGGTCTCCCCAAAGGAGTAGTCCTCAGGCGGAGAGGCTGATGGAATTGATTCCTCAGCATCAGAATCCTCATAAGGGGGTAAAGAATATCCTAGGTCTGAGTATGAATCTGAAGAAATGGACACCTGGTCGGAAGATTCATAGTCTGCATCCTGTCTGGGCCTTTTATCAGGTGGGGGATGGGACC
Source organism: Protopterus annectens (assembly GCF_019279795.1). Taxonomy (NCBI): domain Eukaryota; kingdom Metazoa; phylum Chordata; order Ceratodontiformes; family Protopteridae; genus Protopterus; species Protopterus annectens. The sequence goes on along the minus strand of NC_056746.1, from coordinate 123,043,050 downwards.
CCCTGATCAGGGTGATTAGGTCTTCGGCTATTTTAAGCATTTGTTACGCATGGAGGCCTGTCCTGGACAATGCTGTATCTGTTTCTTTGTTTTTAGGGGGGGCTTAGACTTAGCAGAGGGTTTAATGGTTAACTGGGTAGGTCTGAAAACACCCTCTGAAGCTGTGGATTGCTCAGCTACTTCGGTTCCCTCTGAAGGGTTAGTTTTGGTAGGCTGAAAAACTTGTGCATCCGAAGAACCAGCCAGCTCCATGTGGGAGTCGGAGGCGGTCTGTGTTTTTCTGGAAGCGGTCGTCAGGGGCTGCGAAGGCGCCTCGCTGAAAACCGGAGAACCGGCGACCGGCCTAGAAGAGGCCTCATCGTCAGTTCTGGGCCTCGGATGCCTGTCCTTGTCTTTGAGCTTTTTATGTATTCCGGTCGTCTGAAATTCTGATGGCATGGTGTAATTGAATTTTCTGCCAAAATAATGTTGGGCAAAATCAAACCGACGTTTAATAGTGTGCTTGTTAAACCTAGCACAAAACCGGCAACCAGTGACATCGTGGGGTCTGGGCCTAGGCATGGGATACAATAGGAATGGAAATCCTTATGAAGTGTTTGCTTCCCACAAGAAATACAGTTATTAACTTTTACTGACATCGGTCTGAGGCAAGAAAAAGTTTCCCCAACGGGGTACTTAGCTTTGTAGAAGACTTCGGTTCTGGATTCGGAATGAAAATCTCAGGAGTCGGGCGACTGGCACTTGCGAACTGCTTTTGCTTCGGGCACCGCGCGGCAAGAAAGACTGAAGACATTGGCATCGGCTGCATCTTATATACCCCTGTCACACTGACATCAGGGAGGAGGTGACAGCAACCGATGCCGGACCAAGACTTTGGAACTCAGGACAACTGGGGAACCGCCTGACGGCAGGATAACCCTAGTGTAATGACTGCAGCAGTGTAACAGGATGAACACCTCCACTGCCACTCATGAGGGGACGGGTGATCCGCTATGGCAACCCCTAACCAGGGAAAAGCCGAAACAAGAAGAATAGCAGTAGCAGCAATAACAGGAGAAGAAGCAGTGCTAGCAATCGCAGTTAGTAACTGTAGTAACAGTTCGTTCTATTGTGTCTTGTTGACCAGATGCATCACATTAAGTCTGTGGCCCTTTCCCAAGGGAAACTAAAACTGGAAGGTGAACTAACAAAGTAAAATAGGGCAAACATAGCAAAAACTATAAACAATATATATTTCAAGGCTGTGAGGGTTTGCCTCATGTCAGGTGGTGTAGGGGACCTTGCTCCCCCCCACCGACCCCTTTAAAAAGTGTGTTTTGTGTCCTTGGGGCATTGTTTTGATTAGTGGCATCTCAAGATGTTAGATACTTTGAGTTTCGATAAAAATGTGTTGACTAAACAAGATGCAGTTATTCTTAGAGGGCCATTTCTATCTTCCTGATGATAACCGGGGTATTAACAGGGCTCGCAATTAGTATAAATGCATCTTAGCATGCCGGTGTGACAACGGAAAGAGCACCTTCAGCTTCTCGCTTGTTCATTTCTTACTTAAATGTTTCATAATCATTCGGCATTAAATTCCTTTGACCTCTAGTGTCACTGTTCATACATTTGCCGTAGGAACTGATAACTTCAATCCCTGCAATAACTCTAGATTTGTACTGCAATCTAGAAACAACGGAAGCTTTATAAACACCTTTGGTCATTAAGGTATTTTCTTAATGTGCAGTTTAGCTTTTTTTCAGGATTTATCACCACATGCAGTTTAAACCACAGAGCAGCAGAATTACACAAAAAAGGCAGAAATACTTGCAGAGCTTTACTGTGGCATGCAAAAGTACTTCACTTCAGCTAGTCAGCCATAAACCAGTTTCAGAATAAATGTTGTAGCCTTTAAAAAGAATGAACATTTTATCGTTTCTACAAAGACAGAAACCATACTGCCCCATGAAGCAGATTATCTCAGTGTGAGCAAATACATAAGTAAACAGCCCTATTAGACAACAATATTGTTTTCTGCCACAGTAATTTCCTTATAACCATCAAACTGAGATCAAATATGTTCTTACAGTCAGCATGATGTTTTTTCCACTGCAGAAAAAAATCATAAATACTGATTTTATTACATGCTTCCCTTTCATGTTTTCATATTTTGCATGACCATCAGTAAAGTACAATTGTGTACACTTACCATAAATGTTGACGTTTGAGTGTATTCACTGTTGCAGTCATCACATTTGGGTTATCTGCCTGCAGGTAGTCCTTAGCTGGCCTCAATACCAGAGTCTTCGGATTTCTGCGTCAGATGCTGTCACTTCTTCCATGACGTCAGGTCGTCAGGGGTATAAAACGTGCAGCTGACGCCATTACATCAGTTTTTCTTGCCCTAGATGTCAGGTGCCCCCACAATAGGAAGCAATTATATGGTATGGAACACCCCAGCAAAAAGCAAATACACATGATATAGTATATGCCAAACAAGGAGGAAAGGTAGAGCCAAGAGAAGTCAGGGGGCTGGAGGGAGGGTAACCAGGAATGCAACAGTGAATACACTCAAACATTTACATTTCACAACTGTACTGTGTTCTTCGTGTTTCACTGTTGTAGTCATCACATTTGGGTTGATTCCCAAAGCTAAGGAAGGGTGGATGCAGTTAAAGAGTGTTGGGGCTAGCAATCAGGCCCTGTAAGACTGCTGTGGCAAATCCAGCTCTAGATTTAGAAAAAAAGATATGCAGATGGTAATGCTTGGTGAAACTATGTACAGAACTCCAGGTAGCAGCTTCCAGGATGTCCTTGGTAGGGACTCCTCTGAGAAATGCTGTAGAGGTAGAGAAAGCCCTGGTGGAATGTGATCTTATTCCCTGTGGGGTAGGTTTTCAATGGTGCTTGTAGCAGAAATGGATGCAATTGGCTATCCATTTTGAAATTATTTGCTTTGAAATGTCCTTCCCCTCTGCCCCTGCAGCAAAAAGTAGAGTTGTGTACACTTACCATAAATGTAGATGTTCAAGTGTATTCACTGTTGCAGTCATCACATTTGGGTTATCTGCCTGTAGGTAGCCCTCAGCAGGCCTGAATACCAGAGTCTTCGGATTTCTGCGTCAGATGCTGTCGCTTCTTCCATGAAGTCAGGTCGCCAGGAGTATAAAGCATGTAACCGACGCCATTACATCAGTTTTTCATGCCCCAGATGTCAGGTGCCTCCACAATAGGAAGCAATTATATGGTATACAACACCCCCAGCAAAAAGCAAATACACAAGAAAAAGTAAATATAACAACAAGAAGGAAAGGTAGAGCCAAAAGAAGTCAGGGGGCTGGAGGAACGGTAACCAGGACTGCCACAGTGAATACACTCGAACATCTACATTTATGGTAAGTGTACACAAAGTACAACTGTGTACACTTATCATCAATGTAGATGCTCGAGTGTATTCACTGTTGCAGTCATTACATTTGGGTAATCTGCTGGCAGGTTGCCCTCTGTCGGCCTGATTAACAAAGTCTTGGGTCCTGCATCGGTTGCTGTCCCTTCTTCCATGACGTCAGGTCATCAGGGGTATAAAACATGCAGCCGACGCCATTACGTTAGTTTTTCTTGCCCCAGATGTCAGGTGCCCCCCAAATGGGAAGCAAAAAAAAAATATATATACATATATATATATATATATATATATATATATATATATATATATTAAAACACAATAAATATACCTCCAAATAAAAGCAAATACACCAAAAAGGCTTTTAAGCATAGTAAAAGAAAGTAGAGGTATTGTAAGAGAAAAACAGGGGGCTGGAGGGAGGGTAACCAAGACTGCAACAGTGAATACACTCGAACATCTACACTTCGTGTTTCACTATTGTAGTCATTACATTTGGGTAGATTCCCAAAGCTATGGTTGGAAGGATGGGTTTATACAGCATTAGGACCAGCTATAAGGCCCTGCAGGACAGCAGTGGCAAAGCCAGCTCTGGATTTAGAGAAGAAAGGTAAATGGTAATGTTTGGTGAATGTATGAACTGAGCTCCAGGTAGCAGCTTCTAGAATGTTTCTAGTAGGAACACCTCTGAGAAAGGCTGTAGAAGTAGATGCAGCCCTGGTGGAATGAGATCTGATTCCCTGAGGGATAGTTTTACCATGGTGCATATAGCAGAAATGAATACAATGGCTTATCCATTTGGAAAAAGTCTGCTTTGAAACAGCCTTTCCCTCTGCCCCTGCAGCAAAGGACACCAGTAGTTGTTCAGATTTTCTTAGGGATTTTGTCCTGTTTAAGTACAAATCTAAGTTGTCTGTGTACATCCAATGAATGCAGAATTCGCTCCCCCTTGTTCTGTGGATTGGAAAAGAAGGTTGGCAAATGAATGGTCTGATTGAGAGCCACACTGGATACCATCTTAGGCATGAAGGCTGTATTGGTCCTGAGAGACACCCTGTCCGCATGAAAAATAATGAAAGGCTCCACTGCCATAAGGGCCTGTAATTCAGATAGAAATTTTAAGTCTGCAGTGGCAGCTGGCTCGAAAGGAGGGAGAGTGAGTTTTTCCAATACAAAATTGAGGTCCCAGGCAGGGGTTGGAACTCTCCTGGGTGGTCTTAAGTTTTTGGCCCCTCTGAGATACTGCTTTAGCAGAGGATGAGAGAAGAGCGGAGGTTTTGTGTTGTAATGATCTGAAATGGCTGAGGCATGGATTTTTATGGAAGAAAGGACAGGCCCTTGTGAAGCATCTCAGTTAAGTATTGTAAAATCTGAGGAATATTGGGCACTGCTGTGCTTATTCCTAGTGACTGATTCCATGCACAGAATCTTTTCCATTTGTCAGCATAAGATTTTCTAGTACTAGGCCTTTTAGCCACCAAATCACATCCATCACAGGTTTGCTGAGGGACGATAAGGGTGAATTTAGGTGATTAGCCATGCTGCAAGTTTCAAATTTTGGAGGTGAGTGTGCAGAATTTGGTTGTTCTGCTGAGACAGTAAGTAAGGTGTCTGAGGCAGGTGCCACGGTGGAAGGTGTGACACATTGCGCAGGAGTGGGTACCAGTGTTGGCGAGGCCAGTCTGGAGCAATCAGAATCATTTTTGGTTTGTTCTGTTCGACTTTTAGTAGAATTTTGGAGAGCAGAGGCAGGGGGGGGGGCATAGACTGATAGTTTTTTCCAGCTGAATGATAGAGCATCCACTTTCCAGGCTTTTTTGTGATGGGTTCTTGTGCAGAATTTGTCCAACTGATAGTTCTGAGGCAAAAAGATCTATGTCTGGACTCCCCCATCTGTGTGTCAACATGTTGAAAATTCGTGGTTCCAGTTTCCATTCATGTGGGTCCATGAGATTTCTGTTTAGTTCGTCTGCCAGAGTATTCAACTTTCCTGGCAGGAATTGAGCTTGTAATTGTACTTGATAGGTCAAGGCCGTGTTCCACAATGCCATGGCTAGTCTACAAAGGGGGTAGGAGTGTGTATCCCCCTGCTTGTTTATGTACCACATAACTGTGGTGTTGTCTGTCTATATCAGTAGTTGTCCTGGATGAAGGTAGCCCTTGAAGGCTGTCAGCGCATTCTGTACAGCTAGCATTTCTTTCTGACTGATATGAAGGTGCATTTGATTTGGGCTCCATTTGCCCTGAATGCACTTCCCTGCCAGATGAGCCCTCCAAGCATAGTCTGATGCATCTGTGGTTAGGGTTTGGGTGGCAAGGGGTGGAGTGAATGGCAGTCCCTTGTTTTGGTGGCAGGCCTCTGCCCACCGCAGGAACTCTAGTTGCAGGCAAGGTAGGAAAGGAATCATTGTTTCCAGGCTATGATAATGTTGACTCCATAAACGGTTTAAGTACCACTGAAGTTTCCTCATATGTAGTCTTGCATATGCAATTAGAGGAATGCAGAAGGCCATGAACCCCAAGGCTTGCAGAATTTGTGTTTTTGTGGCCACCTGTTTGAAGTAAGTTACCACATGAATTTGCTTTTCTGGCGTAAGGTAAGCCATCTGGGCAGTTGTACTCAAGATTGCACCCAGGAATGTAATTTTTTGAGAGGGTACTAGTTGTGATTTCTTATCGTTTATGGTGTACCCTAGACAAGTTAGAACCCTTTTTACAAATGCCAGATGCTTTAGAAGAATGTCCTTGTTCTCTGCCTGAATTAGACAATCGTCCAGGTATGGATATATTGAATATTTCTTTGCCTGCAAAATGTAATTACTGGAGCCAGGCACTTTGTGAAGACACTGGGTGCAGTAGATAAGCCAAAGGGCAGTGCAGAGAACTGGTAATTCAAGTAACCTGCTTTGAAGCGGAGGTATCTTCTGCAAGATTCCCTAATTGGGATATGCAGGTAAGCCTCTTTTAAGTCTAGAGTTACCAACCAGGCATCTTTGCCTAGCATAGGAAGTAACTGTTGAAGAGTCAGCATCTTGAATTTTGGAATGTTCAAAAATGTGTTTAGAGTAGAAAAGTCCAGAACTGGATGCCATGATTTGTCTTTTCTGGATACCAGGAAAAGTCTTGAATAGAAACCTTGTCCCTTTTCCTCTTCTGGCACTAGTTGAATAGCCCCCATGTTCATGACGGACAGTACTTGTTTCTGGGCCTCTGCCCACTGACTTGGGGGCAGGTCTGGCCATCCGTTTGGAATTGGCAACGTGTGGAAATGAAATCTGTATCCTTGGGATACTATATTTAAAACCCATTTGTCTTGGGTTATAAGTTGCCAGTTTCTTGCATGAAGTGCCAGCTTTTCCCCCAAAGGGGCAGCTAAAAGGTAAGTGTTTGGTGAGTGCAGAGGGAAGTCATTGAGTCTGTTTACCATAGGAAGGTGCCTTGTTGTTTCCAGATTTGGAGGTGGAGGGACCCCATTGTTTTGTTCTAAAAGTCCCTTGTGACTGAAACCTGGAGCCTTTGGAATGTCTGGGTTTGACTTGAGTGGCTCTCGAAGGAACTGGAAAGGACCAGTTCATAATAGGCCAGTGCCTACTAAATCTAGGAGGTGCACTTGTAAGAAATATTTCATAGTTGCATAGATTTAGCTTTATCTTCCATCTTTTTTAAAACTTCTTCAGCCTTATTACCAAAGAGACGGTCCTGTTGTAAAGGAGCATCCAACAATTTTGCTTTAACATGATCAGGCAGAGTTTGCTCTATGAGCCAAGCATGCCTTGTTAGCATAGACCCAGTTACAGCAGCCCTGCAAGAGGCCTCCAAAGAATCAAAACCACATTGCAAAGTATGTTTTCCAACTTGTTCAGCTGAATGCAATATATCATGTAAATCCTTATTTTCCACACAGTCAGAAATTAACATCATTTTCTGTTTAAGCAGACCCATGATATGCTGTTGATATTTAAGCATATGAAATTCACAGTTTAAAGCTCTGATTGCCAAGGTTGCAGAAGTGTAAACCTTCTTACCCCATCTATCCAGCGCCCTGGAATCTCTATCTGAAGGGGTAGGATTTTTAGCAGTAGAGGCCTTAATGCCCTTGGGACCCTGAGAAATGGTTTCTGGATCTGCAATAGGATTTTTGAAAAGGAATTTGTGGGAGTCAGGAACCCTGTAGTATTTGTCTGGCTTACAAGGAGCCGGAGGCAGAGAATCAGGAGCCATACTAGATTATGAAAAATCATCATCAACAATGTCTAGAACAGGAGGTATAGCCAAAGGCCTATGCTGAGAAAGAAGAAGAAAATCCCTAAGTCTCTTTTTAGATTCAGAGAAATCCTGACTTTTCCAGTGGAAATGTTCCCTTAAGGTATGTAAAGTTTCCCCAAAAGAAAAATCCTCAGGGGGAGAAGCAGAAGGAATGGAATATTCTGCATCAGAGTCCTCATAAGTAGGTATAGACAAATCCTGTTCATTAGAAGAGTCAGAAGAAATAGAATCCTGTTCAGAGGATTCATAATCACCGTCTTGCCTAGGCCTCTTAGAAGGAGGGGTTTGACTACCCCTGATCAGAGTAATTAAATCTTCAGCCATTTTGATAATTTGTTTTTTAGGCATAGGGGCCTGCACATGTGGTCCAGGAGTTGATTTTTTAGACACAGATTTAGATGTTGGCCTTCGTTTTGAAGATGGCGTCAGGCTAATATACAAATCTGTAGGCCTGAAAACACCCTCAGAAGCCGGTGCCTGCACAGTGGGTCCGGACCCATCTAAGGTAGAGACAACCATGGGTTCCATAATTGAAGAATCTCACGGCATACTGGACTCCGAATGGGTCTCAGTAGAGGCCTGTGATTCAGAAGTAGCGGCTATCAGGGGCTGCAAAAGCACCTCACTGAGTACCGGCGAACTGATGACTGGCTTAGGAGAAGTGTTGTCATCAGTTTTGGACCTCGATGGCCTGTCTCTGTCTTTTTCTTTGCGTTTTTTAGGTATTCCGGTAGTTGGATTGCTAACAGATGACATTTCTGGATAATTAAATTGTGAACCAAAATATTTAGAAGCAAAAATATACCGACGTTTAATAGTGCGCTGATTAAATTTAGCACAAAACCGACAGCAAGGTACGTTATGGTCAGGGCCTAGGCAAGGAATACAGTACAAATGAAAATCCTTATGAGGTATTTGCTTCCCACAAGTAATGCAATTATTAAATTTTACTGACATCGGTAAGGAGCAAGAAAAAGTTTCCCCAACGGGGTACTTAGCTTTTAGTTGAAGACTTCGGTTCTGAAACTCGAAAACAAAAATTTCAGGAGTCGGCCGACCGGCACTTGCGAACTACTTCTACTTCGGGCACCACGTGGCAAGAAAGACTGATGTAATGGTGTCGGCTGCATGTTTTACACCCCTGACGAACTGACGTCATGGAAGAAGGGACAGCAACTGACCCAGGACCCAAGACTTTGTTAATCAGGCCAACTGAGGGCAACCTGCCAGCAGATTACCCAAATGTAATGACTGCAACAGTGAAACACGAAAAACATATGTACTATGTTCTTCGTGTTTCACTGTTGCATTCATCACATTTGGGTTGATTCCCAAAGGTAAGGAAGGGAGGAGGAAGATAAAGAGCATTAGGGCCAGCTATTAAGCCCTGCAAGACTGCAGTGGCAAATCCAGCTCTGGATTTAGAAAAGATAGGCATGCGGTAATGCTTGGTGAAGGTATGTATAGAGCTCCAGGTAGCAGCTTCTAGGATGTCCCTGGTAGGGACTCCTCTGAGAAATGCCACAGAGGTAGCCTTTTGGAATGCGATCTTATCCCCTGTGGGGTAGGTTTTCCGTGGTGCTTGTAGCAGAATTGAATGCAATGGGCTATCCATTTGGAAATGGTTTGCTCTGAAATGGCCTTCCCCTCTGCCCCTGCAACAAAGCCAACTAGCAGCTGTTCAGATTTTCTGAGAGGCTTAGTCCTGTCCAAATAGAATCTAAGTTGTCTGTGCACGTCCAGAGAGTGCAGTATTCATTCCCCTTTGTTTTGTGGATTAGGGAAATAAGTAGGCAAATAAATGGACTGATTTAGGGCCACACTAGACACTACCTTGGGCATAAAGGAAGGATTAGTCCTGAGGGAAACCCTGTCCGCATGGAAGATAATGAAGGGTTCCACTGCCATGAGGGCCTGTAATTCAGACACTCTTCTTGCTGAAGTGATGGCTAGAAGTAAGGCTATTTTCCAAGAAAGGAATTTCAACTCTGCTGTTGCAACTGGCTCAAAGGGGGGGGGGTGAGCTTTTCCAATACAAAGTTAAGGTCCCAGGCTGGATTGGGAGCTCTCCTGGGGGGGGGGGGTCTTACATGTTTGGCCCCTCTAAGGAATTGTTTTAGCAAGGGGTGAGAGAAGAGGGGTGAGTCAGTATTATAATGTGCTGAAATGGCAGAGGCATGAATTTTAATTAACGAGAAGGATAGGCCCTTGTGGAGCATTTCTGTTAAGTACTCTAGAATATGAGGTAAGATGGACACCATTGTGCCCATCCCATGAGCCTGGCTCCAGGAACAGTATCTTTTCCACTTTTCAGCATAGGATTTTCTAGTACTAGGCCTCCTTGCCTCCAGAATAACATCCAGCACCTGCTTACTGAGGAATGCTAGAGGAGAGCTCAAGGAATTAGCCAGGCTGCAAGGTTCAGGGTTTGAAGCTGAGGCTGCAGAATCTGGCCCGCCTGCTGGGACAGCAGGGAAGAGGTCTGAGGCAGGTGCCATGATTGTAGCAGTGTCATACTGCGCAAGAGGGGGTACCAGTGCTGGCATGGCCAGTCTGGTGCAATCAGTATTGTCCTTGGCTTGTCCTGTTTGATCTTTAGTAGAACATTCAGGAGGAGAGGCAAGGGGGAAAGGCATAAATTGAGAGGCTTTCCCAGGTAAAGGTCAGGGCATCCAATTTTCAAGCTTGACTGTGGGGAGTTCTTGTGCAGAATTTGTTCAATTGGTAGTTCTGTGGGGAGGCAAAAAGGTCTACCTCTGGAGTCCCCCATTTGTTCCTCAAGAGGTTGAATATTTTGGGTTCTCGTTTCCACTCGTGTGGGTCCATGAGATTTCTGCTTAAGTTGTCTGCCAGTGAATTTAGTTTGAGTGGCAGGAATTGTGCTTGTAGGTGTACTTGGTAGCTCAAGGCTGTGTTCGACAGAGCCATGGCTAGTCTGCAGAGGGGGTATGAGTGGGTTCCCCCCTGCTTGTTTATGTACCACATAACTGTGGTGTTGTCTGTCTTTACCAATAGTTGTCCTGGAAGAATACGTTTTTTTTAAGGCTGTCAGAGCATTCTGTACAGCTAACATTTCTTTTTGATTGATATTAAGGTGCATCTGTCTTGGTTCCATTTGCCTTGAATGCACTGCCCTGCCATGTGAGCCCTCCATGCATAGTCTGATGCGTTTGTTGTCAGGGTTTGGGCGGCAGGGGGTAGAGTGAAAGGGAGTCCCTTGTTGTGGTAGCAGGCCTCTGCCCACCAAAGGAACTCTGTCTTCATACAAGGAATGATAGAAATCATTGTTTCCAGGTCCTGAGAATGTTGACACCATAGGCTTTTTAGATACCATTGGAGTTTCCTCATATGCAGTCTTGCATATGGAATTAGTAGAATGCAAGAGGTCATGAACCCCAGAGCTTGCAGTATTTTCCTTGCAGATAGCTGCGTTTTGTGGCCAATAGTTTGAAGTAGGTTGTCAAATAAACTTGTTTCTCTGGCGTGAAGAATGCCATCCGGGAAGTTGTGTTCAAGCTTGCTCCCAGGAATACAATCTGTTGGCAGGGTACTAGGTGAGATTTCTTTTCATTTATGGTGTACCCCAGTGAGGTTAGAAGTTTCTTTATGAATGCCAGGTGTCGTAAGTCCTGGCTTTCTGTCTGAATCAGACAATCGTCCAAGTATGGGTAAATTTGAATATTTTCTGCCTGCAAAATGCAATGGCTGGAGCTAGACACTTTGTGAACACCCTGAGTTCAGTAGATAAGCCAAAGAGAAGTGCAGAAAATTGAAAGTGCATGGAGCTTGCCCTAAAACGTAGGTATTGTCTGCAGGATCCTCTTATTCAGATATGCGGGTAAGCTTCCTTTAAGTCTAGGGTTGCTAGCCAGGCATCCTTGGCTAGCATAGGAAGATGTTGAAGAGTTAGCATTTTGAATTTTGGAACCACCAGAAAGGTGTTGAGAATAGAGAGGTCCGGGATAGGATGCCAGGGGTTGTCTTTTCTGGGTACCAGAAAAAGTCTTGAATAAAAACCTTGTCCCCTTTGTTCTGCTGAGACAGGTTAAAAAGCCCTGACACTGAGAAGAGAGAGAACCTACTGTTGGCCCTCCACCCATTGATTTGGGGGGAGGTCTGGCCAACCATTTGGGGTTGTTAGTGTGTGAAAGTGGAATCTGTATCCCTGAGAAACTATGCTAAAAACCCATTTGTCCTGGGTAATGAGTTCCCAGTTTTTTGCATGCAGGGCGAGCTTTCCTCCTAAGGAAGCAGGTAGTTCAGCAGGTCTTGGAAGGGTTAAGATTAAGTCATTGTGCAATTTTTCCATAGGGGGTGGCTTACTACTCCCTGCTTTGGAAGTGGGAGCCCCCCACTGCTTAGATCTGTGCGCAGCCTGAGACTGTAGCCTAGGTGGTCTGCTGTTCCTGGGTTTGAACTGAGAAGGCCTGGAAGTGACTGGAAAGGACCAGTTCTTTGAAGGCTAATGCCTACTGAATCTGGGAGGCTGTACCTGTAGGAAATCTTTAACAGTTTGCATAGATTTAGCTTTTTCCTCCATCCTTTTGAGGACTTCTGCTTAGTTGCCAAAAAGGCGGTCTTGGTTTAAGGGAGAATCCAGTAATTTAGCTTTAACATGATCTGGCATGTTTTGCTCCTTAAGCCAAGCATGCCTTCTAAGTACAGACCCAGTAACAGCAGCCCTGCAAGATGCTTCTAAAGCGTCAAAACCACATTGCAAAGAATGTTTACCAACTTGTTCTGCAGAATGCATTAAATCTTGCAATTCTTTGTGTTCAGCACAGTCAGGAATCAACATCATTTTCTGTTTAAGTAGTCCCATAATATGTTGCTGACACTAACATATGAAACTGGCAATTTAAAGCCGTAATGGCCAAAGTAGCATAAGTGTATACCTTCTTACCCCATCTGTCTAAGGCTCTAGAATCTCTATCCAAAGGGGTAGGCTTTTTGGCAGCAGTAGCCTTAATGTCTTTTGGTCCTTGGGAAATGGTCTCTGGATCTGCAGAAGGATTCTTGAAGAGGAACTTGTGAGAGTCAGTTACTCTGTAGTACTTGTCAGGTTTTCTGGGAGCTGGAGGTAAAGTGTCTGGGGCAAGGCTAGATTCCAAGAAAGCAAAATCTACAATGTCCAGAACAGGAGGGATAGCTAAAGGCCTGTGTTGAGGCAGGAGTAAGAATTCCCTAAGTCTCTTTTTGGACTCCTGGCTTTGCCAGCGGAAATGCTGCCTAAGAGTATGCAAGGTTTCATCGAAAGAAAAATCTTCTGGAGGGGAAGCAGAGGGAATGGAATCCTCTGCATCAGAATCCTCCTGAGTAGATAAGGGCAAATCCTGGTAATCAGAAGGATCAGAAATATCAGATTCCTGATAAGAAGAAACAGGAAGAAACTCAGTTCTAGGTCTCTTAGAGGGGAAGGCTGGCTTCCCCTAATTAAAGTAATAAGGTCTTCAACCATTCTAAGCATTTGTTTTAGACGCATATGGGCCTGAGCTTGCGATTTGGTAGTTGGTTTTCTAGGCATAGTCTGAGTTTTTGGCCTGAGGAATTCGGAACTTCTGGATGGAAATGATGGTGTCGGTTTAATATGAATGTCTGTAGGCCTGAATACACCCTCAGAAGCCTTTGCCTTCACAGCGGTTCCAGACCCATCCAAGGCAGAGACATCCACAGGTTCCATAGTCGAAGCATCTCGCAGCATACCGAAATTCGAATGGGTCTCAGTAGAGGCCTGTGAATCTGAAGTAGTGGGTATCAGGGGCTGCGAAAGTGCTTCACTGAGTACTGGCAACTAGCTTAACGGAAGCGTCGTCAGCAGTTTTGGACCTATGCGGTCTGTCTCTGTCTTTATCCTTACGTTTTTTCGGACGATTGGTAGTCGGATGGCTTACCAAAGCCATTTCAGAGTACGGAGATCGAGTACGAAAGTAATTAGCTGCAAAAATAGCCCGACGACAAATAGTTCAGGCATTGAGTAAGGCACAAAACTGACAGTGAGGGACGTCGTGGTCTGGGCCTAAACAGGGGATGCAGTAAGAATTAATATCTCTATGAGGTATTTGCTTTCCACAGGCAAGACAATTGTTAACTTTTACTGACATTGGTTGGAACAAGAAAAAGGATCCCCAATGGGGTACTTATCTTTTTTGAAGACTTCAGGTCTGAAACTTGAAAACGAAGATTTCAGGAGACAGCCAGCTGGCACTTGCAGACTGCTTCTGCTTCTGGCACCGCATGGCAAGAAAGACTGATGTAATGGTGTCGGCTGCATGTTTTATACCCCTGACGACCTAACGTCATGGAAGAAGTGACAGCATCCGACGCAGAAATCCTAAGACTCTAGTACTCAGGCTGGCTGAGGGCTACCTGCAGGCAGATAATCCAAATGTGATGACTGCAACAGTGAAACACGAAGTACATCTAACTAGCAGCTGGTCAGATTTTCTGAGAGGCTTAGTTCTGTCCAAATAGAATCTAAGCTGTCTGTGCACGTCCAGAGAATGCAGTATCCTTTTCCCCTTATTTTGAAGATTATGGAAAAAAGTAAGGAAATTAATGGAGTGGTTTAGAGCCACACTAGACACCACCTTGGGCATAAAGGATGGATTAGTCCTGAGGGAAACCCTGTCCGCATGGAAGATAATGAAGAGTTCCACTGCCATGAGGGCCTGTAATTCAGACACTCTTCTTGCTGAAGTGATGGCTAGAAGTAAGGCTGTTTTCCAGGAAAGGAATTTCAACTCTGCTGTAGCAGCTGGTTCAAAGGGGGGAAGAGTGAGTTTTTCCAATATAAAGTTAAGGTCCCAGGCTGGAGTGGGAACTCTTCTGTGGGGGCCTTAAATTTTTGGCCCCTCTAAGGAATTGTTTTAGCAGGGGATGAGAGAAGAGGGGTGGCTCAGTATTATAATGTGCTGAAATGGCAGAGGCATGAATCATAATAGAAGAGAAAGACAGGCCCTTGTGGAGCATTTCTGTTAAATAATCTCGAATAAGGGGTAAGCTGGGCACCGTTGTGCCCCTCCCCTGAGCCTGGCTCCAGGAACAGTATCTTTTCCACTTTTCAGAATAGGATTTTCTAGTACTAGGCCTCCTTGCCTCAAGAATTACATCCAGCACCTGCTTACTGAGGGCTGCTAGGGGTGAGCTCAGGGAATTAACCAGGCTGCAAGGTTCAGGGTTTGAAGCTGAGGGTGCAGAATGTGGCCCACTGCTGGGACAGCAGGAAAGGGCTTTGAGGCAGGTGCCATGGTTGTAGCACTGTCAGACTGCACAAAAGGGGATACCAGACCTGGCGTGGCCAGTCTGGGGCAATCAGTATTGTCCTTGGCTTGTCCTGTCTGATCTTTAGTAGAACCTTCGAGAGGAGAGGCAGAGGGGGAAAGGCATAAATTGAGAGGCTTTCCCAGGTAAAGGACAGGGCATCCACTTTCCAAGGTTGACTGTGGGGAGTTCTGGTGTAGAATTTGTTCAATTGGTAGTTCTGAGGGGAGGCAAAAAGGTCTACATCTGGTATCCCCCATTTGTTCCTCAAGAGCTTGAATATTTTGGGTTCCAGTTTCGATTCATGTGGGTCTATGAGATTTCTGCTTAAGTCGTCTGCCAGTGAATTTAGTTTGCCTGGCAGGAATTGAACTTGCAGGTTCACTTGGTAGTTCAAGGCTAGTCTGCAGAGTGGGTAGGAATGGGCCCCCCCCCCTGCTTGTTTATGTACCACATAACTGTGGTGTTGTCTGTCTTTACCAATAGCTGTCCTGGAAGGATAAGGTCTTTGAAGGCTGTCAGAGCATTCTGTACAGATAACATTTCTTTTTGAAAGATATGCAGGTGTATCTGTTTAGGGTTCCATTTGCCCTGAATGCACTGCCCTGCCATGTGAGCCCCCCATGCATAGTCTGATGCGCCTGTTGTTAGGGTTTGGGCGGCAGGGGTAGAGTGAAAGGGAGTCCCTTGTTGTGGTAGCGGGCCTCTGCCCACAAAAGGAACTCTGCCATTAAACAAGGAATTATAGGAATCATTGTTTCCAATCTTTTTAGATACCATTGAAGTTTCCTCATATGCAGTCTTGCATATGGAATTAACAGAATGCAAGAGGCCACGAACCCCAGGGCTTGCAGGATTTTCCTTGCAGATAGCTGGGTTTTTGTGGCCAGTAGTTTGAAGTAGGTTGTCAAATAAACTTGTTTCTCCAGAATGAGGAATGCCCTCTGGGAAGTTGTGTTCAAGCTTGCTCCCAGGAATACAATCTGTTGGCAGGGTACTAGGTTCATAGGTAGGTACTAAGCTATCTGCCAGAGGGCATTTTTAAGCATAGCCAGAGTGTGTCGGCTTTTGCTACCCCATTGATTAATTAACTGAGCCTCTGTCAAGCAGAGCCAATGAAGTGATCCCAGGGGTGTATTTTCTGTTACCCATCCACTCGTCAAGGCTTCTCTTGAAGAGTGTTAGTGATGGCCTATGCCTAATGTAGTTAGGAATTTTGTTCCAAAGCATGGGGAGTCTCTGTGACAGTAATCTATCCCTCCAGCATGTTCTATTTATTGCTGTGGTGAGGTTTAGCTCCCTAGCATGCATGGCTTGCAGTGACTTGGATTTCTTTAGGTGGAGCATGTCCATCAATTCTGAGTTGGACATGGCTTTGTAAGTCAGGCAGAGATCACCTCTGAGTAAGCGATATGCCACTGAGTACAGCTGGAGTTTTTCAATCGGGCTGCATAGGACATATGTTTGAGGCCAGTAATCCTCTTGGTGAGGTGCTTTTGTGGTCCTTCCAGCTGTTGGAAGTGCCTTGTGAGGTACATCCCAAATGGGCATTGTACTCTATGATGGGTCTGATGAGTGACAAGTACAGAGGCATTATAACCTCTTTATTTCTAGATGTGAACCCCTTAGTAATTAGATGGGCCACATAGAAGGATTTCCTAACTACTTTGGCAATATGATTGTCAAAGGAGAGATTACTATCTACCTGGGTCCCCAGATCTCTTATGACCTCTTCTGTATTAAGGGGGCTGCCGCCTATGTGGTAATTCATGGGTGTTTTGTTTTTCCCAAACGGGATGACTATGCATTTTTTGGCATTTGGCTTGAGGCCATGACTTTGACACCAGGTGTCTGTCTCAGTAAGGCCTTTTTGAAGGATGTCCGTGTCAACCGGAGAGTCAATTATGGCTCCCAGTTTGCAGTCATCGGCGAACTTGGTTAGCCATAGTCCTCCTGTGTTTGCCTGTACTTCTGAGAAATATATGCCGAACAGTAGGGGCCCCAGAACCGAGCCTTGCGGGACATCACTTGTGACTGGTTTAGAGTCAGACCTGGAGCCCGCTATTCTTACTATGTGAGTTCTGTCTGTATGCCAGCTGGCAACCCATCTTGTGACATAGAGGTTTATGTTCAGGCTGGTGAGTTTTTCTGTAATACCCGAGTGTGGAATGGTATTGAAAGCCTTGTCGAGGTCAAGGTAGGCTGTGTGAACCACCTTTCCCTCATCTATGGCCTTGGTGACTGTCTCGAAGAAGTCAACCAGGTTTAGTAGGCATGATCTGCCCTTAACAAAGCTAAACTAGGTTGAGTCAAGTGTTTGCAGGTTCCCAGTGTCTTTGTTAATGAGTTCCATGATGATGCACTCCATAGCCTTGCAGACCAGGCTAGTCAGGCTTATGAGGCGATAGTTACCAGGGTCAGTTGTGGCCCCTCCTTTGTGGAGCAGAATAACTGTTGCTGTATGCCATTCTATGGGCATGTCGCTTGTGGGGAGGCTGAGGTTGAACAGCGTGTTTAGGTAGGGGGTTAGTTCATTCTGTAGTTCGTGCAAGACGCAGTCTGGGACACCATCTGGCCCCATTGATGCTGTGTTTTTGGCTTTTGAAAGGGCTGTTTTCACCTGTGCTTCTGAGATTTCTGGGACACTACACTTTTCTGGTATTGTTGTGGGCCCTTTTGAAGGTGAGAGGGAGGTGAAGTTTGCACTGAATCCATCTGCCAGGACGTTGGCAATATCAGTAGGTTCAGTATATTTTGTGCTATTTTGCACTAGCTCAGAGCATATCTGCAAGTTGCCACTTAGATTATTGACATAGCTAAAGAAGGCTTTGTGGTTATCTTTCAAATCCGTGGCTATTTTTCTTTCAAAGTTAGCCTTGGATGATTTTATGAGGGACCTTAGTTTCTTACTGATACTGATCAGGGATGTCTTTCCTTCTTGGGATTTGCTTTTTTTCTGAACTAGTTCCTCCTTCTGTTGTATAACCTGTTTATGGCAGGGGTCCACCAGACTGGTTTCCTTCACTTAGGGGAGTGAATCTTGGTCTTGCTAGGGATGGATCCATGCATCATTGTAGGTGCTCATAGAGTGCAATTGTAAAGGATTCTGCATCTTGGGCAATGTTATCCTTTAGCGTGGGGGCTGTGAAACTTACCACCTCTGCCTTAAGTAAGGTGAAGTTTGCTTTAGAAAAGTTTTTCACTGTGGTTTCCTTGGTTGGGGATGGTGGTGGGGTGTGGACATCCAGGGTGATTAGTTTATGGTCTGATCTAACCAGTGACGGGTTGACATCCAGTATGGAACACCTGTCACCCATGTTGGTGATGACCAGGTCCAATATGTTGTGGCCTCTGGTAGGGGAGTTTACTAGCTGATCCAGGCCATTTGAGTTGATAAATTCCAGGAAGCGCTGAGCCTGGGAGTTTGTACTCAAGTAGTTTTCCCAGTTAATGGTAGGGTAATTGAAATTGCCCAATATCAGGGTGTTCGGTAGGACCTTCATGTTTTCCAGTGTCTCCAGAAAGGTGGAGTGGTGGTCCTGGGTCATGGAGGGTGATCTGTAGCAGGCCACAATTTGCATTGCAGATTTGCCCAATGTTAGTTGCACATGGATGAACTCAGAGGTATCATGCTGCGCCACTAACCTGGAGGTGTGAGTATCCTTGATGAATATGGATACACCCCCTCCTTTTGTGTTTTAGCCCATGTTCTGTGGCCGAAAAGTGTGGTATGAGTTGTAGCCCAGTAGTGCTGGAGTGCTCTCTGGAGCCTTGAACCAGGTTTCAGTTACCGCACAGATGTCGACGTTCGCCATACTTAGGATTGCTTCGAGCGCATGCATTTTGAGATTTAAACTCCTGGCGTTGAGTAGCATAACCCTCATTTTTTTACATGTGCTGTTTACGGTGACGGGTTTGAATTTTGAGCCTTGCCTAAAAAAGGCACTATGGGGGCAGCAAGAGCCTTAGCCAGTATTTGAAAGCCAAGGGGTGACAGGTGCAAGCCGTCTCTTGCGAAGCAATGCGGCTTGTCGAGCATGTCATCCAAGGCTGACAGACACTGGATCCCCTTTGAATGACACCAGAAGCTTAGCCAATTGTTGGAATTGATATTTTTTTCTTTATACTGAGGTATCATTCTTGGTGAGGGCAGGATGCTACTCAAGGTCAGGGTCATACCCGCCTGGGCTACATGATCAGAGAGCTCTTCCATGTCTCCTTTCATGTAGTCCAGGGAGGTACATTTCAGGTCATTCACACCAATACGAACAATGACATAGTCATTTTTGTACTTGTTCTGGAGTGACCTGAGTGCTTGTGTTATGTGGCGGATTCTGGCTCCCGATAGGCAGCTTTCAGTAACCTTTCTCCTTGTCCAGCATAGTGAGTGGGGCGTCAGTGTGCCTAACTATTGAGTCGCCTATTACTAGTGTGTTAGGTATGTTATTTCGCCTTAAGGGCTGTGATTGTGGGGCACATTGATTTTGTGTTTTATGTGCTGTCTGGTTTTGTGATGGGAGGTGCAGGTTTTGTGGGTGACTGCTTTGGAGGTCTCTGATGCTTTTGCAGGTTTTTATTTAGAGCCTCCAAGTATTTATGTGTATTTTTTGCCAGTGCTGGTTTAGTAGGTCTATGTGAGGCTGGAGGTGTGGTGCAAGTGTTAACCTTCTCCTCATGACTGTCTGTTCCAGTCTTGGGTGGAGAGACTGTAGCCTCCAGTTTGGCTGCATAATTGCATCTCTCGCATATGTTAGTGTTTTGTGGTAGGAGGAGAGGGCTGTCTATGTACATGAGGCAGTTGTAACATTGCATCAGGATACCCAGATTCACCAGCTGGACTTGAGAGTACACCTGAAGTTGCCCTTTGGTCATGCTTGAATAGTAGGGTGAGCTGCTTAGTCGCTTGGTTGGTGAGGGGTGAATAAAGAGCCTTGCCCTGCTGGGCAGTCAAGTGTCAGGGTATATTAGTGCTTGCTATTAGGTCTGAGCAATTGCTGGACTGTAGGATGCTTTTTGAGTGCTTGGGTTGAGAGTTAGACTAGTTTCTAGTGAAAAACTGAAGAGGAGACTTAGTGGAGCCGGGAATAATTTAACCCTAGCTAACCAGTGCTGCCCAGCGCACAAAACTGTGCAAACACAGTTTTTAAACTACTAACTTCTGGGCTGGAACCACTCCTCCAGGGACAGATGGCTGCTCAAAGTTCCCCTCTCTCACAGGTGAACAGAGAAACTTCCCTCTATCCAAGTAAGGTATGGGCAACTCAAAAACTTGTAACACAGCCCTCAATTCAGCACTAGCCTGAAAACTGGACTCTACCAGCTTAGAAAGGCATGAAAACTTTTAGTTATGTACTCACCATAACTTCAGATGTTTGGGATCCATCTCGCCTACATTCTGAACTGATGGGTTCGGAGCCGATCCCTCGGCTCCGACTCGGCACGCTTATGCTATAGAGCGAGGCCTCTAATTGGCTGAGCTATCTTTATCCCAGGATGCACCACCACTAATCCCCCAGTTCTTGTTTGTCCGCATTCATGCACACATGCACAACTTGGTTATATAACATTGTTAGATGTTTGAAGATGAAACAACAGGATTCGGACCTTCTGATATCCTCTGATCTCCAAGGAAGGGGGAAGGAGGGTGGGTTATTGGGAATGTAGGCGAGATGGATCCCAAACATCTGAAGTTATGGTGAGTACATAACTAAAAGATGTTATGTGATCCTATCTCGCCTACATTCTGAACTGATGGGACAGCGTCCCTAGCACCTAAATCCCGGGTGGCTCATTGGAAAACACTCCTGAGCACTGTGGAACCAAATGAAGCTCGTCCTCTAGATGCCACATCTAATTTGTAGTGGGAAATGAAGGTGTGCGAAGACCATGTAGCCGCAGCACAAATGTCACTAATAGCAAGCTTAGAATGAAATGCTACCGAAGTAGACATAGCCCTTGTAGAATGAGCCTTGACAGAGGTGGTAAGCTCTTTGTTAGAATAAATATATGCTTGAGTAATACAGTCTCTGATCCATTTGGCAATAGTGACCTTTGTGACAGCGTTGCCCAATCTGTTATCTGAAAAGGATACAAACAACTGATCTGTTTTCCTTGTTTGTTTGGTCCTGTCTAAATAAAAACGTAACTGTCTGTGGACATCTAGTGTGTGGACTATGACCTCCGCTTTGTTAGAGTATTTTGGGAAAAAAACTGGCAGCTCTAACGATTGTTGTAAGCAGAAAGTAGAACAAACTTTAGGAACAAAGGAAGGATTTGGTCTGAGGGATACTCTGTCTTTATGAAAAACCAAGTACGGGGGTTTCACTGACAAAGCTTGAAGCTCTGAAACTCTTCTGGCAGAAGTAATCGCCACCAGAAAGGCTGTCTTCCATGATAGAAACTTTAGATCACATGTGGCTGCCGGTTCAAAGGGGAAAGAAGTCAAGGCGCGTAACACTATATCGAGATCCCATGAAGGTGCAGGATGAGAAATCGGAGGTCTTAATAGAGCAGCACCTTTCAAGAAGGTCTTACACAATCTGTTGCTCATTAAAGGTAGGTCTATGGATTCGTGAAAATTAGAAATTGCTGCCAATTGTACTTTGATAGTAGAAACTGAAGAGCCTTGATTGAAAAGAGAGGTCAGAAATTTTAGCACTTCTGCCACGGGAATAGAAATGGGGTCCAGGCCCCGGAGTTGAGCCCAAATAGCAAACCTTTTCCATTTGCTAGAATACAGTTTCTTTGTAGCAGACTTATGGGCCGAAGATAATATGTGCACAACATCTGGATCCAATGCATGACTCCTGACTATCGTCGGAAGAGGAGGAGCCAAGCCGTCAATTTTAAGGTGTGTAGGGACTGGTGGAATAGTCCCGACTGATGAACCAGTAGGTCTGGGACCTGGTCCAGGAACCATGGACCTTCAAGAGCATGTCTCCGAAGATAGGGGAACCACACTTGACGAGGCCAGTAAGGAGCAATCAAGATCATTTTGCTCCCCAAGAGAGATGCCTTTTGAATCACCTTGGGGAGGAGAGGAACTGGAGGGAAGGCATAAAGCAAGCCGGTGGGCCAAGGATGGACTAATGCGTCCATGGGGCTCTTCCCCGGAGCCGGGATTAGGGAGAAGAATTCTTTGCACTTCGCATTCAGAGGAGTCGCGAAGAGGTCGCAACACGGAACTCCCCATTCGCTGAAAATCTGACTTGCCACTGTCATATTCAGAGACCATTCGTGAGGAGAGAGGATGGTTCTGCTCAATCTGTCGGCTATGACATTGGACTTGCCCGGTATGTGAGTAGCCACTAGGAAGCGTTTGGTCGAGACTGCCCATTCCCAAACTCTCATGGCTTCTCTGCAAAGAGGATAGGATCTGGTCCCTCCCTGTTTGTTCAGGTACCAGACAACTGACATGTTGTCTGAGTGAACAGCGATTACGCCCTGAGGGAGACAATCGTGAAGGGCTTGAAGGGACAGGAGTACTGCCCTCATTTCTAGGATGTTGATATGAAGAAGAGTCTCTTCCGGGTTCCATTTGCCTTGGACTGACCTGCCCAGGGAATGCCCCCCCACCCCATCTGGGAGGCGTCCGTGGTCAAAGTGGCTGCCGGAGGAGGAAGAACAAAGGGTCGTCCCTGATCCAAATTGGAGGGCACTAGCCACCAGCGAAGGTCCCATTTGCAAGATTCCGTGATCCATATGAGGTGACTGAGAGGGAGTTCCTGAAAGGACCACTGAGCTGAAAGAAGCCACTGGAGGATTCTCATGTGCAACCTTGCCAAGGGGAGTAGAAGAACCGTGGCAGACATGGATCCCAATAGCTGCAGGACCATTCTGGCTGGGGCTTTGGACCTGGGAAGTAAGGCTCGAACTTGATTTTGTATGGTTTGAATTCTGTCCGAAGGTAGATAGACCCGCATTTGGTTTGAGTCTATCTCTACCCCTATGAATCTTATTCGTTGAGATGGCCGCAACACAGACTTTGGCCAATTGAAGGTGATTCCAAGGGAATTGCCCAGTAAGATAGTGGCTTGTAGGCTCCGCAGAAGTAGATGCTTGGAGGTGGCAGTTAGCAGCCAGTCGTCTAGATATGGAAACACCTGGAATCCTAGACTTCTCAGTTGAGCAGTCACTACTGCCAAGCACTTGGTGAACACCCTGGGGGCTGTGGTGAGACCAAAGGGCAGCGCACGGAACTGAAAATGACTGTCTCCTAGGCTGAAGCGCAGATGTCTCCTGGACGCTTGATGTACCATGATATGATAATAAGCGTCCTTGAGATCTATGGAGCACATCCAAACACCCTTCTCCAGCAATGGGAGAATGGTTTGTAGAGTGACCATTCGGAACTTGGACTTTCTGACTGAACGGTTTAGGATGCTTAGGTCCAAAATGGGCCTCAAGTCCCCGGTCTTTTTTGGCACCAAAAAGAATCTTGAGTAAGTCCCTAATCCGATCTGGTCTACGGGGACCGGTTGGATGACTCCTTTTTGCAGCAGCTTTGAAACTTCTGAGGCTGCGGTATCCCGTTGACTGGGTGGCGGGTCCGGGATTTTTTTGGACTGAGAGATGGGGTGAGAGAATGGGATGGAGTAACCTCCGGCGATAATCCGAAGCACCCATCGGTCCTGAGTGATCCCTTCCCAGGCCTACAGGTGCTTCGAGAAACGACCCCCGACTGGCTCCGGAGCAGCACAGCAGGGCAATCCCTCAGGGACTATGAAAGGCTGAAGAGCCACGAAAGGACTCGCGGTCTCCAGTGCTGCGAGGGCATCTGCCGCCTCTGGGACAGCGTCTTCCGGATGAATTTCCCCCTCCTCTGCCTCTGGAAGGGGAACCTTCCTGCTGAGATGGGTAAGGCTTCTGAGATCTACGGAACCACATTTTCCCTCCTCTTTTAGCCTTGGGATAAGGCCGAAAGGGAGTGGAAAATCGTGCCCCTACGGCAGTCAGAGTCTTACCCTCCTGTTCACAGCGGGTTAGTGTGTCTTTACCTTGGGTCCAAACAGAGGACCCATCAAAGGCGTCGGCAAATGAAGACTTAAAGGCCTCCGAGAATGACACAGGCGGAGCCAGGCTTGTCTCCAGAGCAATGCCTGTACTGCGCTCTACTCGCCCTTTGGCCGCATACTGAAATGAGCCTCATGGACGAGTTGAAATGGACGACATTGTAGCCAGCTGAGAGCCAACCGTCTGGGCCAGCTCCTCAGGCAGGTTACCCAAGAGGGTATCGGATAGCTCCTTAATCAGATCCCTCTGAAATCTGGTAAAGTGCGTCAGGTAGTTCAAGGACCTCAGTGTAAAGGCCGCTGAACTAAGGGTGCGCTTTCATCGATCCATGCTCCTAGACTCCTTATTAGGAGGATGGATGGACGTACAAGCCTCTGCTACATCTTGCTGGGTAGCAGATGCCACCACCAAAGCATCTACAGCCACACCTTTAGTAAGGAACTTTCTATCAGGGGGCGCCGAGAGAAATTTGTTCGGACGAGCAGGCACCGGTTCCACAGAGTCTGGGTGTTCCCACGCCCTTCGACAGATCAAATCCAAGAGCTCATCGAAGGGCGGAGACACCCAGGAGGCGGAGGGCTGAGCCACGAAGGCCTTCAGGAACACCGACTCATCAGCAGAGGGAGGTTTAAACTGCCAGCCGCCTCGCTGTTTTAGGGCTTCCAGGATGTCTGCAAAGGAGACATCATCCGAGGATGACTTAGGGGACCCCTCTGCATCATAGAGATCGGTGTCGGATGTCAAAGACTCATCAGGGGAGTCAACGTGCTTCCTCTTGCACGACCTTTTCCTGGGGGGTTCTTCCGAAGAGGCTTCAGAAGGACCTCCAGGAGGGGGAGAAACCCCAGTGGGGGTAAACTGAGGCCCGGGGGCTCCGCTGTCTAAAGACAGGGAGACTGCCAACGACCCAGTCTCCGTATGCAGGGAGGTAGCTGGGGAAACCGTGGAGGTAGCCAAGGAAGATTTGGCTAAAGCGCTCCTCATAGCCCTGAAGGCGGGACCACAAGAATCCTGGGAGGGTCCCACCTCCGTGGCCACGACAGTGGACGGTACTCCCGCCGACGCACCAAGAGGGAGACTTGGGACCGAGAGCATCAATCCCAAAGCCTCCCCCCCAGGGCCGAAGGAAGAAGTCCGTGTACTGAACTCCGACCCAAGAGCCGGAGTTGGAGCAAGGGTCGGGCCCGACACTAACACCTCCACAGGTTCCACCAGCACCGGCTCCAACGGTGCGAAGCTGTTGGAGGAGGAACCACAGTAGGGATTGGACCATCGGCTCAAGCCAAATGGGCTGGAGCCGAAACAAGCTTTGGAACACCGGAGACTGGAAGAGTCAAGGAGCACCCTGTCGTTGTCCGAATCAGACATTTGGGAGGACCTAGAGGATACCGATCGGGCCCGAACCGATTTCTCCATCGGCTCCGAAGGGCTCGGGGACCGGCTCCGAAAGGACTCAACAACTATCGGCTCCGAGGAAGGTTTCAAGGAAATTTCCCTCGGTGCCGATAAGGACTTCGGCTCCGAGAGGGAAGAGTCTGAGCCGGTAACCCTGATCGGCTCCAATATCAGTGGAGCCGATGAGGGTGACCCGCCTCTCGATGCCGCAGACCTCGGCTCCGAAACCAGAGGGGTCGAGGTTGGAGGCATCGAGGCAGACCGTTCCGACCTCGGCTCCGAAGTCCGTGGAGCCGATGGAGAAGTCTGCTTGGATTTTTTAGCAGTCAGTTCCGACTGACTGGTCGGAGCCGATGCTTTCTTCTTTTTAGAAGGAGAGGAAGATAAAGCCTCCTCGAAGGAAGGCTTGATTAATCCCTTGAGGATTAATTTGTTTTTCCTCTCCTGGAGGACTCTAGAAGAGAATGCGTGGCACACACTACACGACTCTTGTAAATGCTTAGCACCTAAGCAATAGACGCACGAGGCGTGGTCGTCCGTTATGGACATTTTAAAACCACACCTCGTGCATTTCTTAAACCCGGAGGGTTTGTGTTCTTTCGACATAACTGCTTTGCCAAAGAACCAATATATGTGAAAACAACACTAAACTTTAGTTAAAGACAGTTCAATACAACAACTTTAACAAAAATTATATATATATATTTAATTAATTTAATTTTTTTTTTTTTTTAAACACTAACAGTAAACAGACAAAAAAAAGAGTGAAAGATAGAGAGAGAGTCAAGACCCTCTAACTTAAACGGGTACTTGACCCAAGAAATTACACAAGCAGCAAAGTAACAGGGGAAGGCCCCTCTAACTAAAACGGGAAACCTTCCCTGACTAAAAAAATCACGAATTTACTAACACAAATTCACCAAACACACTAATATAACAACAATAGCTGTTAAAACAGCTTTTGGGTTCAAAGAAAGGAAATTTGTGACAGGAAAAGCCTAATAACTAGTACTTAGCCCAGCCAATGTTGAGACCACGTCTAAGCTTGATAGCGGCAAACGAGATCTGGGGGATTAGTGGTGGTGCATCCTGGGATAAAGATAGCTCAGCCAATTAGAGGCCTCGCTCTATAGCATAAGCGTGCCGAGTCGGAGCCGAGGGATCGGCTCCGAACCCATCAGTTCAGAATGTAGGCGAGATAGGATCACATAACATCAAGATTTTTTTTTTTGAAAAGATAAGGCAAAAACAGTAAAAAGTACTCTTAAAACAGCTTTAAACGACTACAAACGATCAGAAACGGCTATCGTACTTTGGTGTGTAGCTTACAACAGTTAAACAATTTATTTAAACAAAAAACAACTTTTTAAAAGTGCAGACAGTCAAATAAGTACAATATGTGAAAAAAACAAGCTTTTAAATCACAATAAGTGCTGGAAAAATCAGCATTTAGGCGGAAAACAGTTAAGTACAGCAAGAAAATACAGAAAACTGATTCAATCACTCCAAAATCTCTCTTTTAAGCTAGAAGGCTTGTATCAGTTTAAGGCTTTCTAGTGCTTTCCAGTAGGTTAGTTAAAGGAAAGATGGGAAACAAGCGCAGATGTGGTCTTTTAAACCAGAAAGGTGAAAGAGATGGACAACTTCCTGAATGAGCAATAAACTACAATTCCTGGGCCAAGAACCACTCCTCTTGTGGTAGACAGGCTACCTAGTACTTACCACTCCCACTGATAAGCTAGAAGGCTGCACTCCAACATAAAGGCTTGGGGGGCTCAGAAGCTTACAAACAGTCCAGGATACAGCAAATCTGTACCTGGAATAGACTAGTTACGGGAAAGGTGGGGATCAAGCGCAAACACGGGCTTTAAAAACAGAAAGTTGAGAGAGATGGAAAAAACTGCCCAAACGGCCAATAAAACTACAATTTCTGGGCCAGAACCACTCCTCTTGTGGTAGATAGGCTACCTAGTGCTGACCACTCCCACTGATAAGCTAGAAGGCTTCCCTCCAACACAGAAAGGCTTGAGGGGCTCAGAAGCTTACCAACAGTCCTGGATACAGCAACTCTGTATCTGGACTAGGCTAGTAACAGAAAAGGTGGGAAACAGTGCAAGTGCGGCTTTTCATAGGTTCATAGGTTCATACTAGGCTATCTGCCCTAGGGCATTTACAAGCCTAGCCAGAGTGTGTATGGCTTTCGCCACCCATTTTAAATTAATTTTGCTATGCCCTTTTTCGAGGTTAGTATACTGTGCCTCTGTCTAACAGTGACACAGAAGGGATACCCGGGGTAAACCTATGATCTCGCATCCACTCATCAAGTTTCCTCTTGAAGAGAGTCAATGAGGGACTCTGCCTAACCTGGACTGGGATTTTATTCCAGAGTGAAGGGAGCCTCTGGGTTATGAATCTGTCCCTCCAGCATGTCCTATTTATTTCAGTGCTGAGGTTTAAGTCCCTCAAGCACGTAGCTCGATGGGATTTGGATTTTCTGAGGTGCAGCATGTCCATTAATTCTGGGTTGGACATGGCTTTATATGTCAGGCACAGATCACCTCTGAGCAGGCGGTATGCCACTTGAGTAGAGCTGGAGTTTCTTTAACCGGGCAGCATACGGCATCTGTTTGAGCCCCTTGATCCTCTTGGTGAGGTACTTTTGGGGTCTTTCCAGTTGCTGCAGGTGTCTGGTAAGGTACATCCCAAAAGGGGCATTGTACTTAATTATGGGCCTGATGAGGGATGAGTAAAGAGGCACGATGACCTCCCCTGATCTAGATGTGAATCCCTTCATGATTAGGTGGGCTATATAAAATGTTTTTCTAACCACTTTGGCCACGTGGTTGTCAAATGAGAGATTGCTATCAACTTGGGTCCCCAGGTCCCTAATTACTTCTTCTGTACTTAATGGATTACCACCTATGTGGTAATTTGTGGGCACTTTGTTTTTGCCAAAGGGGATGACTATACACTTTTTGGCATTTAGCTTGAGGCCATGGCTCTGGCACCAGTTGTCTGTTTCTATGAGGCCCTTTTGGAGGATGCTTGTGTCGGCTGGAGAGTCTATTATGGCGCCCAGTTTGCAGTCATCTGCAAACTTGGTCAGCCACAGTCCTTCCATGTTGGCCTGTACCTCCGAGAAATATATACCGAAGAAGAGAGGTCCCAAGACTGAGCCTTGTGGGATTCCACTTGCAACTGGTTTGGAGTCTGACATGACTCCAGCAATTCTAACCATGTGGGTTCTGTCCTTGAGCCAGTTTGCAACCCATCTAGTGACATAGGGGTTTATATTTAAGCTGGTGAGCTTATCTATAATGCCCGAGTGGGGTATTGTATCGAAGGCTTTTGCGAGGTCCAGGTAGGCTGTGTGGACCACCTTCCCCTTGTCAATGGCCTTGGTGACTGTTTCAAAGAAATCAACCAGGTTTAAGAGGCAGAATCTGCCCTTAACAAAGCCGAACTGGGTAGGATCCAGTGTCCGTAGGTCCCCAATATCTTTATTTATGAGGTCCATGATGATCCTTTCCATAGCTTTGCAGACCAAGCTAGTCAGGCTTATGGGGCGATAGTTTCCAGGATCCGTTGAGGCACCACCTTTGTGGAGAGGGACCACTGTTGCTGTACGCCACTCTTTGGGTACATATCCTGTAGTAAGGCTGAGATTGAACAGTAGTTTTAGGTTTGGGTTTAGCTCTTCTTGGAGTTCATGTAGGACGCAGCCCGGGACACCGTCTGGTCCCATTGATGCTGCGTTTCTTGCTTTGGAGAGGGCAGCTCTTACCTGAGCATCTGAGATGTCAGGGGGGCAGCACTATGCTGGGATAGATATTAGCCCTTTTGGTGGGGAGGGGGGGAGAAGTTTGCGCTGAACCTGTCAGCTAGGATGTTGGCAATGTCTGTGGGTTCGATGTATTTTTTGTCATTTTGGACTAATTCTGAGCATATCTGGGAATTCCCACCCAGGTTCCTAACATAACTAAAGAAAGCCTTGTGATTATCCTTAGTGTCCTGTGCAATTTTTCTCTCGAAGCTGGCCTTAGACGATTTTATGAGTGCCCGTAGTTTTTTGCTAATACTGATCAGAGATGCCTTCCCTTTTTGGGATTTTGCTCTGTCATGTGGTAGCTTCCTCCTTCTATTGTATAGTTTGTTTATGGCTGGGGTCCACCAGACAGGACGTCTGCCTTTGGAGGATTGGGTCTTGGTTTTATTTGGGATTGCATGATCCATGCATTCCTGAAGGTGCTCATAGAATGCGTTTATAAAGGATTTTGTGGTCTGGGCCATATTATCCACAGGCCCGGGGGCTTTGAAGGATTCCACCTCGGTTTTGAGGAGTGTGAAATTTGCTTTAGAGAAGTTTTTCACTGTGGTTTTCTGGGCATGGGGTGGAGTCGGGATGTGAATATCCAGTGAGATTAGTTTATGGTCTGATCTTACCAGTGAGGGATACACCTCTGGTCTGGAGCATAGAGTCCCCATGTTGGTGATGATCAGGTCCAGTATGTTTTCCCCTCTTGTGGGAGTGGTAACAAGTTGTTCCATAGCATTTGAGTTTATAAATTCTAGGAACCTTTGGGCTAGGGTGTTGGAGCTAGAGTAATGCTCCCAGTCTATGGTTGGGTAGTTGAAGTCACCCAATATAATGTTGTTTGGAGAGACCTTCATATTTTCCAGTGTTCTCAGGAAGGCCGAGTGGGGTTCCTGGGTTTGGGAGGGTGGTCTGTAGCAAGCTATAAACTGGAAGGCAGTTTTACCCACTGTTAGTTGCACATGGATAGTCTCTGATGCTTCGTGCTGTGCCACCAACCTGGAGGTGTGGGTATCTTTGACGAATATTGATACTCCCCCTCCTTTTGTGGTTCGGTCCAAGTTTTGGGGCCGAAAAGCATGGTATGAGGTATAACAACCTGGTAGTGCTGGGGTGCTCTTGACAGCCTTGAACCAGGTTTCTGTTACTGCACAGATATCGATGTTCTCCATGCTAAGGAGAGTTTCGAGTGCGTGCATCTTGAGGTTTAGACTTCTGGCGTTGAGTAGCATTACTCTTAGTTTCTTATCCCTTGTGATACCTATGGAGGTGGGTTTGTCTTTTGAGACCAGAAAGTTGAAAGAGATGGGGAAAAACTGCCCAAACGGCCAGTAGCTACAATTTCTGGGCCAGGAACCACCTTTATTGTGGTAGATAGGCTACCTAATGCTTACCACTCCCATTGATAAGCTAGAAGGCTTCCCTCCAACACAGAAAGGCTTGGAGGATTCCAAAGCTTACAAAGAATCCTGGATACAGCAAATCTGTACCTGGACTAGACTAGTTACAGGAAAGGTGGGGAACAAGTGCAAACACAGGTTTTTAAGCTAGCAAGTTGAAAGAGATGGTAAACTGCCTAAACGGCCAATAAACTACAATTTATGGGCCAAAACCCACTCTTCCCATGGTAGATAGGCTACCTGATGCTTACCACTCCCACTGATAAGCTAGAAGGCTTCCCTCCAACACAGAAAGTTTTGGGGGGCTCAGAAGCTTACAAAGAGTCCTGGATACAGCAAATCTGTACCTGGACTAGACTAGTAACCGGAAAGGCAGGAAACAAGCACAAACACAGGCTTTTGAATCAAAAGGTTGAAAGATGGAAGAGCTTCCCAAATGGCCAATAAACTATAATTTCTGGGCCAGAAACCTCTCCTCCTGTGGAAGATAGGCTACCTAGTGCTTACCACTCCCACTGATAAGCTAGAAGGCTTCCCTCCAACAAAGAAAGGTGTGATTTCTTCTCGAAGATGGTGTACCCCAGTGAGGTTAGAAGTCTCTTTACAAATGCCAGGTGTTGTAATAACAAGTCCCGACTTTCTGCCTGAATCAGGCAATCGTCTAAGTATGGGTAAATCTGAATATTTCTCTGCCTGCAAAATGCAAGGCCTGAAGCTATGCACTTTGTGAATATCCTGGGCGCAGTAGATAAGCCAAAGGGAAGTGCAGAGAACTGATAGTGTATAGAGTCCGCCCTGAATCGTAGGTATTGTCTGCAGGATTCCCTTACTGGGATGTGCAGGTAAGCTTCTTTCAAGTCTAGGGTTGCCAGACAGGCATTCTTGGCTAGCATAGGAAGAAGCTGTTGAAAAATAAGCACTTTGAATTTTGGAACCAGCAGAAAGGTGTTGAGAATACACAGGTCCAAGACAGGATGCCAGGAGTTTTTTTTTCTGGGAACCAGGAACAGCCTTGAATAAAAACCTTGTCCCCTTTGTTCTGCTGGGACAGGTTGAATAGCCCTGATACTGAGGAGAGAGAGCACTTGTTTTTGGGCCTCTACCCACTGATTTGGGGGGAGGTCTGGCCAACCACTTAGGGTTGGTAGAGTGTGGAAATGGAATTTGTATCCTCTGGAAACTATGCTAAAAACCCGTTTGTCCTGGGTAATGAGCTCCCAGTTTTTTGCATGCAGGGCGAGCTTTCCTCCTAAGGGAGCAGGCAATTGAGCAGGGCTTGGAAGGGTTAAGGATAAGTCATTGTGACATTTTACCGTAGGGGGGTGGCTTACTACTCCCTGCTTTGGAAGTGGGAGCCCCCCACTGCTTAGATCTGTGCATAGCCTGAGACAGACGTCTCTTGGTGGTCTGCTGCTCCTGGGTTTGGGACTAAGAAGGCCTGGAAGGGACTGGAAAAGACCAGTTCTTTGAAGGCCAATGCCTACTGAATCTAGGAGGCTGTACTTGTAAGAAATCTTTAACAGTTTGCATAGATTTAGCTTTTTCCTCCATCCTTTTGAGGACTTCTGCTTTGTTGCCAAAAAGGTGGTCTTGGTTTAAGGGTGCATCCAGTAATTTAGCTTTGACATGATCTGGCAAATTTTGTTCCTTACACCAAGTATGCCTTCTAAGTACAGACCAAGTGACAGCAGCCCTGCAAGACGCTTCTAAAGCATCAAAACCACACTGCAAAGAATGTTTACCAACTTGTTCAGCAGAATGCATTTACTCTTGCAAATCTTTGTGTTCAGTACAGTCAGGAATCAACATAATTTTCTGTTTAAGTAGTCCCATAATATGCTGCTGATACTTTAACATATGAAACTGGCAATTTAAAGCCCTAATGGCCAAAGTAGCAGTAGTGTATACTTTCTTACCCCATCTGTCTAAAGCCCTAGAGTCCCTATCAGCAGGGGCAGGATTTTTGGCAGTAGTAGCCTTAATGCCTTTTGGTCCTTGGGAAATGGCCTCTGGATCCGCAGTAGGATTCTTGAAGAGGAATTTGTGAGAGTCATGTACTCTGTAGTACCTGTCAGGTTTCCTGGGAGCTGGAGGCAAAGTGTCTGGGATAAGGCTGGATTCCAGGAAAACATCGTCTACAATCTCCATAACAGGAGGGATAGCTAGAGGCCTGTGCTGAGGCAGGAGTAAAAATTCCCTAGTCTCTTTTTGGACTCAGAATAGTCCTGCCTTTCCCAGCGGAAATGCTCCCTAGGGGTATGCAAAGTTTCACAAAAAGAGAAATCTTCTGGAGGGGAAGCAGAGGGAATGGAATCCTCAGCATCAGAATCCTCATAAGTAGATAAGGGTAAATCCTGGTAGTCAGAAGGAGCAGAGATATCAGATTCCTGATCAAAAGAATCAGAAAAAAATCATTTCTAGTTCTCTTAGAGGGGGAAGGCTGGCTTCCCCTAATTATGGTAATAAGGTCTTCAACCATTCTAATCATTTGTTTTTGAGGCATATGGGCCTGAGTATGCGGCTTGGTCATTGGTTTTCTAGGCATAGTGTGAGCTTTAGGCCTAAAGAATTTGGTATTTCTAGCTTGAAACGAAGTTGTCGGTTTAATATGAAAGACGGTAGGCCTGAATACACCCTCAGAAGCCGGTGCCTGCACAGCGGCTCCGGACCTATCCAAGGTAGAGACATCCGCAGGTTCCATAGTCGAAGAAGCATCTTGCGGCATACCGGACTCCGAATGGGTCTCAGTAGAGGCCTACAAATCTGTAGTAGCGGGTATCAGGGGCTGAGAAAGCGACTCACCGAGTACCGGTGGACTGGCGACTAGCTTAATGGAAGTGTCATCGGCAGTTTTGGACCTATGCGGTCTGTCTCTGTCTTTATCCTTACGTTTTTTCAAAAGATCTGTAGTCAGATGGATTAACGAGGCCATTTTGGAGTATGGAGATCGAGACTGAAAGTATTTAGCTAAAAAAATAGCCCAACGACGAATAGTTCAGGCACAAAACCGACAGCGAGCAATGTCGTGGTCTGGGCCTAAACAGGTGATGCAGTAAGAATGAAAATCTCTGAGGTATTGGCTTTCCACAGGCAAGACCATTGTTAATTTTTTCTGACATCGGTTAGAGCAAGAAAAAAGGATCCCAATGGGGTACTTATCTTTTTGAAGACTTCAGGTCTGAAAGTCGAAAACGAAAATTTCATAAGTCAGCTGACCGGCACTTGCAAAGTACTACTGCTTTGGGCACTGCACAGCAAGAAAGACTGATGTAATGGCATCGTCTGCATGTTTTATACCCCTGACGACCTGACGTCATGGAAGAAGCGATAGCATCCGACGCAGAAATCCGAAGACTTTGGTATTCAGGCCGGCTGACGGCTACCTGCAGGCAGATAACCCAAATGTGATGACTGCAACAGTGAAACATTAAGAAAGTACAGTTGTGTACACCTACCATAAATGTAGATGTTCGAGTGTCTTCACTGTTGCAGTCATAAATGTAGGGTGCTCCTGCCGGCAGGCAGCCCGAGGTCGGCCAGAATCCCAAAGTCTGGGTCCGGCGTCGGCTGTATAAGCTAGTATCCTGACGTCAGTACGCCTTGGTACATAGCCCTCAGCCGACGCCATCTTCTCCAGCCTTTCTTGCCCTAGATGTCAGAAGTCCCCAACAAATCAAAAA
The DNA here is from genome assembly GCF_019279795.1 of Protopterus annectens. Taxonomy (NCBI): domain Eukaryota; kingdom Metazoa; phylum Chordata; order Ceratodontiformes; family Protopteridae; genus Protopterus; species Protopterus annectens. The sequence continues at coordinate 123,008,838 of NC_056746.1, read as the reverse complement.
TGAATCCAACAAGGAAACACAAATACACCACAAAAAAGGAAAAGATAGATAAACAGAGGGGATAGGAGGGAGGGAAACCCCGACTGCAATAGTGAAGACACTCGAACATCTACATTTATGGTAGGTGTACTCAACTGTACTATGTTCTTCGTGTTTCACTGTTGCAGTCATAACTGTAGGGTGGAATCCCAAAGCAGTGTAGAGGGGGAGGAGGCTTTAGATAGAAGAAGGGGAGGCAAGAATACCCTGCAAGACAGCAGAGGCAAAGCCTGCCCTAGACTTAGAAAACAAGGGGAGATTGTAGTGCTTGGAAAAAGTATGCACAGAACTCCAAGTGGCAGCTTCCAAGATATCCTTGGTAGGGACTCCTCTGAGGAAAGCTGTAGAAGTGGCAGCTGCTCTAGTAGAATGACTTCTAATGGTCCCTGGAAACTGTTTCCCATGATGAGTGTAACAAAATCTGATTCCATAAGCAATCCATTTGGAAATAGTTTGTTTAGAAATAGGTTTTCCAAGTGAACTGGAGGCAAAGGAAACAAACAATTGGTTAGACTTTCTGAAATCTTTAGTCTTGTCCAGGTAAAATCGTAACTGTCTGTGCACATCCAATGAATGCAAAATCCTTTCCCTTTATTTTGAGGATTTGGAAAGAAAGTAGGAAGGTGAATTGTCTGATTTAAAGCCACTTTCGAAATCACCTTAGGCATGAAAGTAGGATTGGTCCTCAAGGATACTCTGTCCTGATGGAAAATAAGGTATGGTTCCACAGCCATGAGAGCTTGCAACTCTGAGACCCTTCTGGCAGAGGTCAATGCTAACAAAAGAACAGTCTTCCAGGATAGAAACTTAATATCTGAAGATGCAGCAGGCTCAAAAGGAGGCAAAGTAAGTTTTTCTAAAACATAATTAATTTCCCAGGCAGGGACAGGAGGGGTCCTTGGAGGCCGCAAATTTTTAGCCCCTCTCAAGAACTGTTTCACCAAAGGATGTGAAAAAACAGGAGGATCAGAACTGAAATGCGCAGAGATAGCAGAAGCATGAATCTTAATGGAAGAAAAGGAAAGTCCTTTAGATAAAAGTTCCGAAAGGTAAAGCAAAATAGAGGAGAGATCAGGAACCTGAGGATCAGAGCCTCGGTCCTGCATCCAAATAGAAAACCTCTTCCATTTAGAGGCATAGGATTTCCTAGTGCTAGGCCGTCTAGCTTCCAAAAGAACATCCAAAACTTGTTTGGGAAGACTAGAGGAAATATAAGAGCAAAACTGATAACACCAAGAAGAGTAGCTCCAGAACCGCAAAGTGAAGACAATAGTTCGTAAAAAAGGTAAGTCCTTTATTAGTTGCCAAGTGGTAAAAATCCAAAGACAGTTGGTACAAAGCAGCAAAATCAGACCAAATGGTAAAAATCCAAAGTCAGTAGGTACAAAACAGCAAAATCAGACAAGCGCTTGGAAAATGCCAAGCTTTTTCAAGTCAAAAACAGTTGCCTGCAGTGAGGCAACTGTTTAAATGAGGATGTTAATTAGTCACATGTTTGGTTAGAGCTGAGTTGCATTAAGAAACAATTGAGACTGTTTTGAGCAAATGAACAGCCAAATAATAAAATGAAACATTAAAATGTGCATAGGTTAAATTGACATTGCATTGTTTATACATGACTGGTAAGACTAGAGGAAATCAAACTCCTTTGAAGAGCCAAGCTGCCAGGCAAAGGGTCTTGAGATTGGAATGTAGTAACTGACCCTGATGCTGGGACAGAAGCGAAGGGTTCAGTGGGAGAATCCAAGGAGGCCCCGAGAACAGGAGCTTTAAGGTTGGATACCAAACTGTCGAGGCCAGTTTGGAGCAATCAAGATGAGGAACTTGGGCTTGTCCTGTTTTATCTTCAGTAGTACCCGAGGCAGTAGAGGAAGAGGAGGGAAGGCATATGCTGAAAGGCTTCTCCAGCTGAAGGACAGGGCATCCACTCTCCAAGCTGTTTTGTGGAAGGACCTGGTGCAAAAGCGAGGCAGCTGATGATTGAGATGGGATGCAAACAGATCTATCTGGGGACATCCCCAAACTGCAGTAATCCTGTTGAACAAGTTGGTGTCCAGCATCCATTCGTGAGGATCTGAAATGTTTCTGCTCAGGCTGTCTGCTAAGAGATTCTGTTTCCCTGGAATGAATTGAGCCTGGAGATGGAGATTCAAATTTAGAGCTGTGTCCCATAAACCCATAGCTAGTCTGCAAAGGGGGTATGAATGAGAACCCCCCTGCTTGTTGATGTACCACATGACCGTGGTGTTGTCTGTGCGAATTTGCAGAGGCCCTGGTTGTAAAAGGTTTTTGAAGGCTAAAAGGGCATTTTGAACTGCCAACATTTCCTTCAGATTGATGTGCCAGTGAAGATGGTCCTTTGTCCAGGTTCCCTGCTGGCAATTGTCTAGAAAGTGTGCTCCCAAGCATAATCCGAGGCGTCCGTGGTTAGGATTTGAGTAGGTTGAGGGAGACGAAAAGGTTTTCCTTCGTTTAAAGTGCATGCCCTGGACCACCAGAGGAACTCCTTCTGAAGGCAGGGGATCAGAGGAATCAGAATATCCAGATCGTGGTAATGCTGTGACCATACACTTTTCAGATACCATTGAAGCTTTCTCATGTGAAGCCTTGCGTTTGGAATCAACAGAATGCAGGAAGCCATGTAGCCCAGAGCCTGCAGGAATTTCCTTGCAGTGAGCTGAGATAGAGTTGCCAAGGTGTTGAAAGTAGAAGCCAGCTGAGTTTGTTTTTCTGGAGTGAGGTAGGCCCTTTGTAAGGTTGTATTTAAGAGGGCTCCCAAGAATACCATTTGTTGAGAAGGGATCAAATGTGACTTTTTTATGTTCACTGAGAATCCCAGTAGGAGGAGAAGACGTTGAACAAAGTCCAGATGTTGAAGCAGAAGGTTTTTGCTGTCTGTCTGAATAAGGCAGTCATCCAAATAGGGGTAAATCTGGATCCCCTGAAGTCTGCAGTAAGCTACTACTGGTGCCAGGCACTTGGTGAAGACTCTGGGCGCAGTAGATAAACCAAAGGGCAGAACAGAGAATTGAAAGTGCCTCGAACCTGCCTTGAACCTGAGGAATTTCCTGCGTTCTTGTCTGATGGGGATATGCAAATAGGCTTCCTTTAAGTCCAATGTCACCATCCAGGCGTCCTGAGAGAGCATTGGGACTAGCTGTTGCAGAGTAAGCATCTTGAACTTTGGAATTTCCAAAAAGGTGTTTAACACAGAAAGGTCCAGAATAGGTCTCCATGAGTTTTGTTTTCTGGGAACCAGAAACAGCCTTGAATAAAATCCTTTTCTGATTTCCGAGAGTGGAACAGGCTCTATGGCTCTCATGGCCAGAAGAGCATCCACTTGAGTTAAGGCCTCTGACCATTGAAGTTTTGGCAGATCTGGCCATCCGTGAGTCCTTGGCAAAGTGTGAAAGTGGAATTTGTAACCTTTTAAAATCATGTCCAATACCCATCTGTCCTGGGTAATATGAGTCCAATTTCTGTACAAAAGAGACAGTTTTCCTCCGAGAGGGGCGTTCAGGTGAAGGGGTCCTGAAGCCCAACCGAGAGAGTCATTGAGTTTGCTTTCTTTGAGATTGGGATCTGTCTTCTCCCCTTCTAGGTGAAGAAGCAGTCCATTGTCTAGATCTGTAAGAGGTCTGGCCTTGACCACGACCTCTGGAGCGCCTATATCTTCGAGGCCTGTCAGACGTGGGAAAGGACCAATTTTTAGAGGGCCAATTCCTGGAAAATCTAGGAGGCTGAACTTGCAAGAAATCTTTTACAGTCTGCATGGACTTTGCCTTTTCTTCCATCTTTTTAATAACTTCCTCAGCCTTAGAACCAAAAAGAACATCTTGTTGAACAGGGGCATCTAATAACTTAGCCTTAACCTGTTCAGGTAAACTTTGTTCACGAAGCCAGGCATGTCTCCTAATCACAGTACCAGAGGCAGCAGCCCTGCAAGAAGCATCCAAAGCATCAAAACCACAATGTAAGCTATGCTTGTTAACCTGTTCAGTAGCATGCAAAACATCCTGAAGTTCCTTATCCTCTGCACAAGCAGGAAGGGAAGCAAGCTTTTGCTTTAAAACAGACAAAAGAAATTGCTGATATTTAAACATATGAAACTGGCAATTTAAAGCCCTTACAGACAGGGTAGCAGAAGTATATACCTTTTTCCCCACCTGTCTAAAGCACGAGAATCCTTCTCAGAGGGAATAGGATTTTTAGAAGTAGCAACCTTAGCAGCCTTAGAGCCCTGAGAAATAGTTTCAGGATCCGCAGAAGGGTTTTTAAATAAAATAAATGAGAGTCAGGAACCCTATAAAATCTATCAGGCTTAGAAGGAGCAGGAGGCATGGAATCAGGATTCAGATTAGCCTCAGAAAAAGCATCATCTACAATGTCCAAGACAGGAGGGATAGCTAAAGGCCTATGCTGAGGAAGAAGAAGAAATTCTCTAAGCCTCTTCTTGGAAGCAGAATATTCCTGTCCTTCCCAATGAAAATGTTCCCTCATCTCATGCAAGGTTTCCCCAAAAGAAAAATCCTCAGGCGGAGAGGCCGAGGGCAAAGAATCCTCAGCATCCGAATCCTCATAAGGGGGAAAGGAATAGTCCTGATCAGAGGAAGAAACAGAAGATACAGAAGCCTGGTCAGAGGAATCCAGAGTAACATCCTGTCGAGGCCTTTTCTCAGGAGGGGGAGAGAACCCCTAATCATTGTAAGCAAATCTTCAGCCATCCTCAGTAATTGTTTTTGTGTCTTGGAAGTGGATTCAGAAGCAGCTTGAGCTGGAACTTTAGACTTAGTAGGAGTCTTTGACTTTGCCTTTGCCTTTGAAATAGTGATGTGAGTAGGCCTGAAAACCCCCTCAGAAGCCGGTACCTGCACAGCGGTTCCGGACCCATCTGAAGGAGCGACGTCCGAAGGTCCTGCAGCAGTTAAAATAGTGGGCCTTGATGGCTCCCCATGGGAGTCCGTATCGGCCATCGGTTCAGAAGTGGCGGACGACAGGGGCTGCAAAAGCACCTCACTGACGACAGCCGAACCGGACGCTGGCTCCAGCTGCAACGAGTCCTGTTTGGACCTCGGAGGCCTGTCTTTGTCTTTGCGCTTCTTTTGAACTCCGGTAGTGTCCAACGACATTCTATAATTGAAGCGTCTGCCAAAATAATTTAAAGCCCAATTGTACCTGCGCTTGATAGTACGAGAGTTGAACCTGGCACAGAACCGACAACAAGAAACGTCGTGGTCAGGGCCTAAGCAAGGTAGACAGTAAGAGTGGAAATCTTTATGAGGTATTTGTTTCCCACACGCTATACAATTATTAACTTTTTCTGACATCGGAGGAACAAGAAAAAGATTCCCCAACGGGGTACTTAGCTTTGAGAAGAGAAGTAAGAACTTCGGACCGACAACAACCAAATACGCTGTTCAAAAATCGCCAACCAACGTTTTGCGAGCTGCTTTCCACCGCACGGCAAGAAAGACTGGAGAAGATGGCGTCGGCTGAGGGCTATGTACCAAGGCGTACTGACGTCAGGATACTAGCTTATACATCCGACGCCGGACCCAGACTTTGGGATTCTGGCCGACCTCGGGCTGCCTGCCGGCAGGAGCACCCTACAGTTATGACTGCAACAGTGAAACACGAAGAACATCATCTACACAATTACAAAACCCTTCACCTACAAGTCAAGAGTCATGACAAGCTGTAAGATGTATTACTGCTTAAGATTTGGTTAGATCTGAGCATTAATGGAAGAAATGTAAAACAAATGTAACTGCTTATATGTGATTTGTATAAGTCTGTGGTTAACTCTTAAGCTATGAGCATTGAGCTATGCCAGGTGATTTCTAGTTGCTGAACGCAACTATTATACTGTTATCATGAAACAGAGCAATACTGTTCTAAATGAATGTTTACACAAGATGCAAGTATAAGCAAAACTATATTAATATAAGGATGTCAACCATGGGCTAATGTCCTGCTATGACAAATACTGAAATATTGTGATTGTGAGTTATTGGCTATTTTTGTGAACTGATTATGGAGCAACTGACCCTCTTTGCTAGCAGTACTTCAGTCTGTGGCATCTATGATGAATGTTCCTTGGACATTCCTACCCCTGCTTGTAATTTATTTCCTTATATAAATATATCTATATATCTATATACACACACACACACATATATATATATATATATATATATATATATATATATATATATATATGTCTCTCTGTCTCTCTCTCTCATTTGTGCACTGAGAGCCATTTAAGGAGTGATGTTGTGGTCCATGCACTACAATGTAATCAAGGTCACACAAAGCTATGCTTTGGATATCACAAACTGCAAGTGTATCTGTGGCCTTGCATTATTTCTAACATAAGTAACTTTAGCAATTTGGTGCTGGCTGATTGAGACATTCATCTACAGCAGTAATGCAGGCATATGGTATATTCAATGCGATATGTAATGACACGATTGTAACAGATTGCAGACAGGTGGAGTTCAGAATATATAGAAAGGTATATGCCACGGGTAGCTTTACATATGGATGATAACGCACACAGTGTGACTCAGAAATGTTTTTACATTTCTATAGTTGGACACATATCATTATGTCTCAGTGCATGTCTGTACTTACATAAGTGCATGAATGCTTCTGCCTTTATTCTGATATTTCATGGAAAGTGATACATATCCATGCATCCTATGTGTTTGCATTCTGACATACAAACCCAGACACGTAGACCGCTGCCTCACAGATTTATGAACAAACGTATGTCATTTAATCAGCACATGATTAAGTAACACTAAAATTGGGTGCCTTCTGTGCGTAGTCTGAATGTCCTCCCTGCGTTCGTGTGAGTTTCCTGCGGGTGCTCTGGTTTCCTCCCACATTATAAAGAAATGCGTCTGGAGTGTTTCTCCCTGGGCCTCTGCTGAAAACTGGTTTTGTTCCAAGTCGAACCTTCCCGGTAAACAAATGATAAATAAAATAAATAAAATGTCTAAAACCATTGGTAGATACGAGCTCAAAATATGGGGACTTCAAAGGATATAAAACACTCAATAATATTTTAGTTCAGCATAAGGACAAACTTCTTTGCACTCCCCCCATGAGGGAACAAGCTCCATACTCCCAAGATGTATCTACATACAGACATATATGTATTATACAGAGTGAGAGAGTACATATATGTATATACAGAGGGAGAGAGTACATATATGTATATACAGAGGGAGAGAGTACATACAGGTATATACACAGGGAGAGAGTGAGTGATACACATGCTACCTCTGAGTTCACATAAGTGACAGAAAAGGCAGAAAGTAGATAAAACCTTCTCCCTCTTCTGTGATGCTAACAGCGCACTCAGCCCCCCATCTAGTCAGCACCAGCATTCTAAGACGTCAGTGCAACTCAGTGGCCTTTCGGCTGCAAAGTTCTGAGCAGCACTTAAGTAGAGGTCAACAAAAAGTAGGTTTCCCACTCCCTTATAAGAACACAATAATGAAAACAAGCAAGTAATTGTGGGGAACACAAGATACTTGGCCATATACCCCTTTAAGTGAACAACTGTAAAATTTCGTGCCACCATTGCCAAGCATTTAACACTGCTCATCTCCCAAATCAAGCAGCACCTTACACGATTATCCTGAAGTAGACTTGAGTCTACCCAGCCAGTCGTCAAGACATGCTGTAAAGATAGCCAGAATAACACTTTGTTTGACCAGCAGTGACAAACTATTCCATAGACTGGAAAAGCACTGTGTTAAGAATTTAGACCTCCATGTCACCAAATGTACATAAATAAATAATGTAAATAAATCTTCATTAAACCATCACTTACTACACAGGCATTCATACATTTATATAAATGACAACAAACCACACCAACACAATCCTAGTCGCAAGCATTTCACATCACAATCCATAATGACACACTCCCAGTTGCAAACATTACACATTACTTATACTCTACCCAATCTTTCTCACTCAGACATTATGTAGCTCATTTATGTCCTGCTGTCTTTTAGGCCTCATTCCTCCTTTGCATGTATCGTTCCCACAATTCCCATTTTTTCCAATGTAGTTTGCTCCGACCCTTTTCTAAACATCTCAATTCCAGTTATTTTCTCTCTGTTACTATATTCACTACTTCCAATATAGTTGGTTTAGATTTTGATTTCCATTTTCTAGGAATTGCTTTTTTGGCAGTCACCATTATTAAGCAAACACACTACCCTATTTCTATCTTTCTACATATTTAACTTAACATTGATTGATTTTACTGTTTTTTTTTTTTTTGTGTGTGTGATGTCATTCTTGTTTTTTGGATTGACTTTTTGATTTTATCAGCTATTATTAACTTAATTTATACTGTACTATGTAATTGTGTAAAGTTCTTAGTAACGTTTTGTACTGTTCCATGCATACTTGACTATAAAGATTGTAACCTTTACTTTGGGAGCTTTTCTGCCCAGGTCCCCGCTGAAAATGGGCTTTGGGTTTTGCCCAGTCGGACACTACCCAGTCACCAAATGTAAATAAATAAATACATGTTTTGTTGCAGATTTAGATCTCTAATGTGTATTTTATAGGCACTGGATTTCAAAAAAAAAAAAAAAACAGAAGGAAAAATAGGACTGGTTCTTTCACGGCTTGAAAAGCTGGATTCAGTTCACCTCCGAGCAGCAGGTACGGTATTGAGTATAAGGAGATACACGCTAATCTTCTGGAACAGTTGAAGGATTTAAGATCTTTAATTTTCTTGGTAAGAAATATTGGGTCATTTCCAATTGAATGACATGCTTGGATTTGTACATAGCAAAGTAGACACTGCATTTCATGACTGGTCTGATAAGGAAACACAGAGAGGCAAGATGACTTCTTTTGTTCTTGAAGATATTCCCCTGATATTTAACTGGGCCAGATAGAAACTTTCCTGACTATGGTGGAAACACCATGATAGAATGAAAGAGTTAACCACCTAAATACCCAGATCACTTGTGACCATCTCTGTCTGAAGAGGAATATTTAATTAATTTATTTATTTATTGACATTTGCTGGCCCATTTTCAGTGGAGGCCTGGGTAGAAAAGCTCCACAAATATAACATTTGACAGTATATAGATAAACAGTGTAGAATGATATTTAACAAAGTTTTAGCTCCTTAATGCTCCAAAAACAAACATTTGACAATTATATACTTAGTGCAGAACAATTATTTGCAAAGTTTACTGTGATGGAACACCATTTATAACATATGGGGTGGGAGCAGCACTTTTGCAAAACAATTATTTACAAAGTTTACTGGCATGGAACACCATTTATAATGTCTGAGGCGGGAGCAGCATTTCTGCTGATGCTATGTTGCACCTTTTTGCATTGTACTTGAAGCCGTTTTCCATACACCTTGTATGTAAATATTCCAGCTCTTGCGGGAGCTGTTTAGCATCAATGGATAAGCAGATAAAACTTTCAGCTTGCAATCATTAGCAAACTTGGTCAATTACACTTCTGGGATAATCGTTTTGATGTTTGCAAAATAATTGCTTAATAGGAGATGGACCAGAACTGATCCCCCCTCTGGCACTCCACTAGTTACAATGTTGCATTCAAAGAGGGCGCAGAACTAATACCTGTGGCACCCCACTAGTGACAATGTTACATTCAGAGAGGGAACCCACAAGTTTCACAATCTGGGATCTGGTGGATAACTAATTTGCAACCCAGCAGACAATGTACAGGTTTATAGAAGTTTGACTATTTTTTAGTAATTCCAGCATGCACAATAGTATGAGAAGCCTTGGTCAAGTCAGGAAATGCAGCAAGCACGGAATGACCACTGTCCACAACTTCTGTAACCTTTTCAAAGAATCTTACTAGGTTCTGGAGTCTAGATCTGCCTTTCACAAAACCAAACTGAGTGGGGTCTACTTCAGTTAAGTTGCATGTGTCTGCATAAAAGAGCTCTGCAATTATATATTTATGAAGAAATAAGAATGCTGACGTAGTATTGCAAATGAAATGAGAAAATTAGCTGGCCAATACACTTCTAGCAATCTACTACATCCTGTTTCCACAACTTTTCATCAGCACATTTAGTCATGAAAAAGACTACTGTCATGGTTGTTGAAGTTGTAACTGCAATCCACTGATGAGTGGAACTTTAAATGTGAATGTAGGGGAAATGTAGGTAGGCTATGCCCTACACATAGGTACAGTAATCATAGAAGTAACAGGAGCTTAGGCTGCTAAAATCCTCATGTCAGAAGGTGTGGTAAGGAGAGAGTTGAAGCCCACATACAAAAACACTTCAAAGGCGTAGCACTGGGTTTCAACATTTTTTTGCATTTCAATGACTCAGGACTGAAAAAAGTGCATCTTTCTCATTCTTATGTTAAATCTTGTAAACATAAGACAAAAATATTAGCTCTTGTTTCGGACTCAAACCCAAGATCTCCAGCATTACATGCTGGCATCACTGCCTCTGGACTATGAAGAGCTTCTAGGTAGTGCGGTGTAAGTTTTTATTGACATCCAAATACTAGCAACAGTAGAATGATAAAGGGGGGAGATGGGGGGTGGGATTTACTGTAAGAAACGACCGCTAAATGAAAGTGGACCGTAAGGATAAACATCTTGTACAAACTGAGGGGGTCACTTTTACAGTAAATCATGACATTCAGGTACCATCCCAAGGAGTGCTGTGTTACCTGCAGGATGCACAAACTTGCAGGATTTCCCTCCCTGTACCACAGACATGCCAAGCCCTGCTCAGGATTTCCCTCCCTGTACCGCACACATGCCAACCCTGCTCAGGATTTCCCTCCCTGTACCACAGACATGCCAAGCCCTCCTCAGGATTTCCCTCCCTGTACCAGAGACATGCCAAGCCCTGCTCAGGATTTCCCTCCCTGTAGCACACACATGCCAAGCCCTGCTCAGGTTTTCCCTCCCTGTACCACAGACATGCCAAGCCCTGCTCAGGATTTCCCTCCCTGTACCACAGACATGCCAAGCCCTGCTCAGGATTTCCCTCCCTGTACCACAGACATGCCAACCCTGCACAGGATTTCCCTCCCTGTACCAGAGACATGCCAAAGCCCTGCTCAGGATTTCCCTCCCTGTACCGCACACATGCCAACCCTGCTCAGGATTTCCCTCCCTGTACCACAGACATGCCAAGCCCTCCTCAGGATTTCCCTCCCTGTACCAGAGACATGCCAAGCCCTGCTCAGGATTTCCCGCCCTGTACCACAGACATGCCAAGCCCTGCTCAGGATTTCCCTCCCTGTACCACAGACATGCCAAGCCCTGCTCAGGATTTCCCTCCCTGTACCGCAGACATGCCAAAGCCCGGCTTAGGATTTCCCTCCCTGTACCGCAGACATGCCAAGCCTTGCTCAGGATTTAACTCCCTGTACCGCAGACATGCCAAGCCCTGCTCAGGATTTCCCTCCCTGAACCGCAGGACTTCCCTCCCTGTACCACAGAAGTGCCAAGCCCTGCTCAGGATTTCCCTCCGTGTACCACAGACATGCCAAGCCCTGCTCAGGATTTCCCTCCCTGTACCACAGATATGCCAAGCCCTGCTCAGGATTTCCCTCCGTGTACCACAGACATGCCAAAGCCCCACTCAGGATTTCCCTCCCTGTACCACAGACATGCTAAGCCCCGATCAGGATTTCCCGCCCTGTACCACAGACATACCAAAGCCCTGCTCAGGATTTCCCTCCCTGTACCACAGACATGCCACGCCCTGCTCAGGATTTCACTTACTCACCATGCCACAGCCCAGGCCGCTCTCTTTCCTTCCCCTCCTCCGCAGACAATGCCAAAGCCCTGCTCAAGATTCTCCCCCCCTCCTGTGCAGACATGCAAAAGCCCTCCCTCAAGATTTCACTCCATGTACCACAGACATGCCAAAGTCCTGCTCAGGATTTCCCTCCGTGTACCACAGACATGTCAAAGCCCTGCTCAGCATTTCCCTCCCTGTACCACAGACACGCCAAAGCCTGCTCAGGATTTCCCTCCCTGTACCACAGACATGCCAAAGCTCTGCTCAGGATTTCCCTCCCTGTACCGCAGACATGCCAAGCCTTGCTCAGGATTTCCCTACCTGTGCCACAGACATGACAAGCCCTGTTCAGGATTTCCCTCCCTGTACCGCAGACATGCCAAGCCCTGCTCAGGATTTCCCTCCCTGTACCACAGACATGCCAAGCCCTGCTCAGGATTTCCCTCCCTGTACCGCAGACATGCCAAGCCCTGCTCAGGATTTAACTCCCTGTACCGCAGACATGCCAAAGCCCTGCTCAGGATTTCCCTCCCTGTACCGCAGACATGCCAAGCCCTGCTCAGGATTTAACTCCCTGTACCACAGACATGCCAAGTCCTGCTCTGGATTTCCCTCCCTGAACTGCAGGACTTCCCTCCCTGTACCACAGATGTGCCAAGCCCTGCTCAGGATTCCCCTCCTTGTACCACACACATGCCAAGCCCTACTCAGGATTTCCCTCCCTGTACCACAGATATGCCAAGCCCTGCTCAGGATTTCCCTCCCTGTACCACAGACATGCCAAAGCCCCGCTCAGGATTTCCCTCCCGGTACGACAGACATGCTAAGCCCCGCTCAGGATTTCCCTCCCTGTACCACAGACATGCCAAAGCCCTGCTCAGGATTTCCCTCCCTGTACCAAAGACATACCAAAGCCCTGCTCAGGATTTCCCTCCCTGTACCACAGACATGCCAAGCCCTGCTCAGGATTTCCCTCCCTGTACCACAGACATGCCAAAGCCTGCTCAGGATTTCCCTCCCTGTACCGCAGACATGCCAAAGCCCTGCTCAGTTGATTTCCCTCCCTGTACCGCAGACATGCCAAGCCCTGGTCAGGATTTCCCTCCCTGTACCACAGACATGCCAAGCCCTGCTCAGGATTTCCCTCCCTGTACCACAGATGTGCCAAGCCCTGCTCAGGATTTCCCTCCCTGTACCACAGACGTGCCAAGCACTGCTCAGGATTTCCCTCCCTGTACCACAGACGTGCCAAGCCCTGCTCAGGATATCCCTCCCTGTACCACAGACGTGCCAAGCCCTGCTCAGGATTTCCCTCCCTGTACCACAGACGTTCCAAGCCCTGCTCAGGATTTCCCTCCCTGTACCACAGACGTGCCAAGCCCTGCTCAGGATTTCCCTCCCTGTACCACAGACATGCCAAGCCCTGCTCAGGATTTCCCTCCCTGTACCACAGACGTGCCAATGCCTGCTTAGGATTTCCCTCCCTGTACCACAGACATACCAAAGGCCTGCTCAGGATTTCCCGCCCTGTACCACAGACGTGCCAATGCCTGCTCAGGATTTCCCTCCCTGTACCACAGACATACCAAAGGCCTGCTCAGGATTTCCCGCCCTGTACCACAGACATGCCAAAGCCTGCTCAGGATTTCCCTCCCTGTACCACAGACGTGCCAATGCCTGCTCAGGATTTCCCTCCCTGTACCACAGACATACCAAAGGCCTGCTCAGGATTTCCCGCCCTGTACCATAGACATGCCAAAGCCCTCATCAGGATTTTCCTCCCTGCACAGCAGACATGGCAAAGCCTGCTCAGGATTTCCCTCCCTGTACCACAGACATGCCAAAGCCTGCTCAGATTTTCCCTACCTGTACCACAGACATGCCAAAGCCCTGCTCAGGATTTCCCTCCCTGTACCACAGAGATGCCAAGCCCTGCTCAGGATTTCCCTCCCTGTACCACAGACATGCCAAGCCCGGCTCAGGATTTCCCTCCCTGTACCACAGACATGCCAAAGCCTGCTCAGGATTTCCCTCCCTGTACCACAGACATGCCAATGCCTGCTCAGGATTTCCCTCCCTGTACCACAGACGTGCCAAGCCCTGCTCAGGATTTCCCTCCCTGTATCACAGAAGTGCCAAGCCCTGCTCAGGATTTCCCTCCATGTACCACAGAAATGCCAAGCCATGCTCACGATTTGTCTCCCTGTACCACAGACATGCCAAGCCCTGCTGAGGATTTCCCTCCCTGTACCACAGACGTGCCAAGCCCTGCTCAGGATTTCCCTCCTTGTACCACACACATGCCAAGCCCTACTCAGGATTTCCCTCCCTGTACCACAGATATCCCAAGCCCTGCTCAGGATTTCCCCTCCCTGTACCACAGACATGCCAAAGCCCCGCTCAGGATTTCCCTCCCGGTTCGACAGACATGCCAAGCCCCGCTCAGGATTTCCCTCCCTGTACCACAGACATGCCACAGCTCTGCTCAGGATTTCCCTCCCTGTACCACAGACATACCAAAGCCCTGCTCAGGATTTCCCTCCCTGTAAAACAGACATGCCAAGCCCTGCTCAGGATTTCCCTCCCTGTACCACAGACATGCCAAAGCCCTGCTCAGCATTTCCTTCCCTGTACCAGAGACATGCCAAGCCCTGCTCAGGATTTCCCTCCCTGAACCGCAGGACTTCCCTCCCTGTACCACAGAAGTGCCAAGCCCTGCTCAGGATTTCCCTCCGTGTACCACAGACATGCCAAGCCCTGCTCAGGATTTCCCTCCCTGTACCACAGATATGCCAAGCCCTGCTCAGGATTTCCCTCCGTGTACCACAGACATGCCAAAGCCCCACTCAGGATTTCCCTCCCTGTACCACAGACATGCCAAGCCCCGATCAGGATTTCCCGCCCTGTACCACAGACATACCAAAGCCCTGCTCAGGATTTCCCTCCCTGTACCACAGACATGCCACGCCCTGCTCAGGATTTCCCTCCTTGTACCACAGACATGCCAAAGCCTGCTCAGGATTTCCCTCCCTGTACCGCAGACATGCCAAAGCCCTGCTCAGGATTTCCCTCCCTGTACCGCAGACATGCCAAGCCCTGCTAACGATTTCACTCCATGTACCACAGACATGCCAAAGTCCTGCTCAGGATTTCCCTCCGTGTACCACAGACATGTCAAAGCCCTGCTCAGCATTTCCCTCCCTGTACCACAGACACGCCAAAGCCTGCTCAGGATTTCCCTCCCTGTACCACAGACATGCCAAAGCTCTGCTCAGGATTTCCCTCCCTGTACCGCAGACATGCCAAGCCTTGCTCAGGATTTCCCTACCTGTGCCACAGACATGACAAGCCCTGATCAGGATTTCCCTCCCTGTACCGCAGACATGCCAAGCCCTGCTCAGGATTTCCCTCCCTGTACCACAGACATGCCAAGCCCTGCTCAGGATTTCCCTCCCTGTAGCACACACATGCCAAGCCCTGCTCAGGATTTCCCTCCCTGTACCACAGACATGCCAAGCCCTGCTCAGGATTTCCCTCCCTGTACCGCAGACATGCCAAGCCCTGCTCAGGATTTAACTCCCTGTACCACAGACATGCCAAGTCCTGCTCTGGATTTCCTCCCTGTACCACAGACATGCCAAGCCCTGCTCAGGATTTCCCTCCTTGTACCGCACACATGCCAAGCCCTACTCAGGATTTCCCTCCCTGTACCACAGATATGCCAAGCCCTGCTCAGGATTTCCCTCCCTGTACCACAGACATGCCAAGCCCTGCTCAGGATTTCCCTCCTGTACCACAGACATGCCAAGCCCTGCTCAGGATTTCCCTCCCTGTACCACAGACATGCCAAGCCCTGTTCAGGATTTCCCTCCCTGTACCACAGACATGCCAAGCCCTGCTCAGGATTTCCCTCCCTGTACCACAGACATGCCAAGCCCTGCTCAGGATTTCCCTCCCTGTACCACAGACATGCCAAGCCCTGCTCAGGATTTCCCTCCCTGTACCGCAGACATGCCAAAGCCCTGCTCAGTTGATTTCCCTCCCTGTACCGCAGACATGCCAAGCCCTGGTCAGGATTTCCCTCCCTGTACCACAGACATGCCAAGCCCTGCTCAGGATTTCCCTCCTGTACCACAGACATGCCAAGCCCTGCTCAGGATTTCCCTCCCTGTACCACAGACGTTCCAAGCCCTGCTCAGGACTTCCCTCCCTGTACCACAGACGTGCCAAGCCCTGCTCAGGATTTCCCTCCCTGTACCACAGACATGCCAAGCCTTGCTCAGGATTTCCCTCCCTGTACCACAGACGTGCCAAGCCCTGCTCAGGATTTCCCTCCCTGTACCACAGACGTGCCAAGCCCTGCTCAGGATTTCCCTCCCTGTACCACAGACATGCCAAGCCCTGCTCAGGATTTCGCACCCTGTACCACAGACGTGCCAAGTCCTGCTCAGGATTTCCCTCCCTGTACCGCAGACATGCCAAGCCCTGCTCAGGATTTCCTCCTGTACCACAGACGTGCCAAGCCCTGCTCAGGATTTCCCTCCTGTACCACAGACATGCCAAACCCTGCTCAGGATTTCCCTCCCTGTACCACAGACATGCCAAAGCCTGCTCAGAATTTCCTCCCTGTACCACAGACGTGCCAAGCCCTGCTCAGGATTTCCCTCCTGTACCACAGACATGCCAAAGCCCTGCTCAGGATTTCCCGCCCTGTACCATAGACATGCCAAAGCCCTCATAAGGATTTTCCTCCATGAACAGCAGACATGGCAAAGCCTGCTCAGGATTTCCCTCCCTGTACCACAGACATGCCAAAGCCTGCTCAGATTTTCCCTACCTGTACCACAGACATGCCAAAGCCCTGCTCAGGATTTCCCTCCCTGTACCACAGAGATGCCAAGCCCTGCTCAGGATTTCCCTCCCTGTACCACAGACATGCCAAGCCCGGCTCAGGATTTCCCTCCCTGTACCACAGACATGCCAAAGCCTGCTCAGGATTTCCCTCCCTGTACCACAGACATGCCAATGCCTGCTCAGGATTTCCCTCCTTGTACCACAGACGTGCCAAGCCCTGCTCAGGATTTCCCTCCCTGTACCACAGAAGTGCCAAGCCCTGCTCAGGATTTCCCTCCATGTACCACAGAAATGCCAAGCCATGCTCACAATTTGTCTCCCTGTACCACAGACATGTGAAGCCCTGCTCAGGAATTCCCTCCCTGTACCACAGACGTGCCAAGCCCTGCTCAGGATTTCCCCTGCCTGTACCACAGACGTGGCAAGCCCTGCTCAGGATTTCCCCTGCCTGTACCACAGACGTGGCAAGCCCTGTTTAGGATTTCCCTCCCTGTACCACAGATGTGCCAAGCCCTACTCAGGATTTCCCTCCCTGTACCACAGACATGCCAAGCCCTGCTCAGGATTTCCCTCCCTGTAGCATACACATGCCAAGACCTGCTCAGGAATTCCCTCCCTGTACCGCAGACATGCCAAGCCCTGCTCAGGATTTAACTCCCTGTACCACAGACATGCCAAGCCCTGCTAAGGATTTCCCTCCCTGAACCGCAGGACTTCCCTCCCTGTACCACAGACGTGCCAAGCCCTGCTCAGGATTTCCCTCCTTGTACCACACACATGCCAAGCCCTACTCAGGATTTCCCTCCCTGTACCACAGATATCCCAAGCCCTGCTCAGGATTTCCCCTCCCTGTACCACAGACATGCCAAAGCCCCGCTCATGATTTCCCTCCCGGTTCGACAGACATGCCAAGCCCCGCTCAGGATTTCCCTCCCTGTACCACAGACATGCCACAGCTCTGCTCAGGATTTCCCTCCCTGTACCACAGACATACCAAAGCCCTGCTCAGGATTTCCCTCCCTGTACCACAGACATGCCAAGCCCTGCTCAGGATTTCCCTCCCTGTACCACAGACATGCCAAAGCCCTGCTCAGCATTTCCTTCCCTGTACCAGAGACATGCCAAGCCCTGCTCAGGATTTCCCTCCCTGTACCACAGACGTGCAAAGCCCTGCTCAGGATTTCCCACCCTGTACCGCAGACGTGCAAAGCCCTGCTCAGGATTTCCCTCCCTGTACCACAGACGTGCCAAGCCCTGCTCAGGATTTCCCTCCATGTACCACAGAAATGCCAAGCCATGCTCACGATTTCTCTCCCTGTACCACAGACATGTGAAGCCCTGCTCAGGATTTCCCTCCCTGTACCACAGACGTGCCACGCCCTGCTCAGGATTTCCCCTCCCTGTACCACAGACGTGGCAAGCCCTGCTCAGGATTTCCCTCCCTGTACCACAGACATGCCAAGCCCTGTTCAGGATTTCCCTCCCTGTACCACAGACATGCCAAGCCCTGCTCAGGATTTCCCTCCCTGTAGCACACACATGCCAAGCCCTGCTCAGGATTTCCCTCCCTGTACCACAGACATGCCAAGCCCTGCTCAGGATTTCCCTCCCTGAACCACAGACATGCCAAGCCCTGCTCAGGATTTCCCTCCCTGTAGCACACACATGCCAAGCCCTGCTCAGGATTTCCCTCCCTGTACCACAGACATGCCAAGCCTTGCTCAGGATTTTCCTCCCTGTACCACAGACATGCCAAATCCCTGCTCAGGATTTCCCTCCCTGTACCACAGACATGCCAAGCCTTGCTCAGGATTTCCCTCCCTGTACCACAGACATGCCAAGCCCTGCTCAGGATTTCCCTCCCTGTAGCACACACATGCCAAGCCCTGCTCAGGATTTCCCCTCCCTGTACCACAGACATGCCAAGCCCTGCTCAGGATTTCCCTCCCTGTACCACAGACGTGCCAAGCCCTGCTCAGGATTTCCCTCCCTGTACCACAGACGTGCTAAGCCCTGCTCAGGATTTCACTCCCTGTACCACAGACGTGCCAAGCCCTGCTCAGGATTTCCCTCCCTGTACCACAGACGTGCCAAGCCCTGCTCAGGATTTCCCTCACTGTACCACAGACGTGCCAAGCCCTGCTCAGGATTTCCCTCCCTGTACCACAGACATGCCAAGCCCTGCTCAGGACTTCACTCCCTGTACAGCAGACATGCCAAAGCCCTGCTCAAGATTTCCCTCCCTGTACCGCAGACATGCCAAAGCTCTGCTCAGGATTTCCCTCCCTGTACCGCAGACATGTCAAGCCCTGCTCAGGATTTACCTCCCTGTACCGCAGACATGCCAACGCCTGCTCAGGATTTCCCTCCCTGTAATGAAGACATGCCAAAGCCCTGCTCAGGATTTCTCTCCCTGTACCACAGACATGCCAAGCCATGCTCACGATTTCTCTCCCTGTACCACAGACATGCCAAACCCTGCTCAGGATTTCCCTCCCTGTACCACAGACATGCCAAAGCCCTGGTCAGGATTTCCTTCCCTGTACCAGCGACATGCCAAGCCCTGCTCAGGATTTCCTTCCCTGTACCACAGACATGCCAAGCCCTGCTCAGGATTTCCCTCCCTGTACCACAGACGTGCCAAGCCCTGCTCAGGATTTCCCTCCCTGTACCACAGACGTGCCAAGCCCTGCTCAGGATTTTCCTCCCTGTACCACAGACGTGCCAAGCCCTGCTCAGGATTTCCCTCCATGTACCACAGACATGCCAAGCCATGTTCAAGATTTCTCTCCCTGTACCACAGACATGCGAAGCCCTGCTCAGGATTTCCCTCCCTGTACCACAGACGTGCCAAGCCCTGCTCAGGATTTCCCTCCATGTACCACAGACATGCAAAGCCCTGCTCAGGATTTCCTTCCCTGTACCACAGACATGCCAAAGCCCTGCTCAGGATTTCCTTCCCTGTACCACAGACGTGCCAAGCCCTGCTCAGGATTTCCCCTCCCTGTACCACAGACGTGCCAAGCCCTGCTCAGGATTTCCCCTCCCTGTACCACAGACGTGCCAAGCCCTGCTCAGGATTTCCCTCCCTATACCACAGACGTGCCAAGCCCTGCTCCGGATTTCCCTTCATGTACCACAGATGTGCCAAGCCCTGCTCCGGATTTCCCTTCATGTACCACAGATGTGCCAATCCCTGCTCAGGACTTCCCTCCCTGTACCACAGACGTGCCAAGCCCTGCTCAGGATTTCCCTCCCTGTACCACAGACGTGCCAAGCCCTGCTCAGGATTCCCCCAACCTGTACCACAGACGTGCCAAGTCCTGCTCAGGATTTCCCTCCCTGTACCACAGACATGCCAAGCCCTGCTCAGAATTTCCCTCCCTGTACCACAGACGTGTCAAGCCCTGCTCAGGATTTCCCTCCCTGTACCACAGACGTGCCAAGCCCTGCTCAGGATTTCCCTCCCTGTACCACAAACATGCCAAGCCCTGCTCAGGATTTCCCTCTCTGTAGCACACACATGCCAAGCCCTGCTCAGGATTTCTCTCCCTGTACCACAGACATGCCAAGCCCTGCTCAGGATTTCCCTCCCTGTACCACAGACATGCCAAGCCCTGCTCAGGATTTCCCTCCCTGTACCACAGACATGCCAAGCCCTGCTCAGGATTTCCCTCCCTGTACCACAGACATGCCAAAGCCTGCTCAGGATTTCCCTCCCTGTACCATAGACGTGCCAAGCCCTGCTCAGGATTTCCCTCCCTGTACCACAGACGTGCCAAGCCCTGCTCAGGATTTCCCTCCCTGTACCACAGACGTGCCAAGCCCTGCTCAGGATTTCCCTCCCTGTACCACAGACGTGCCAAGCCCTGCTCAGGATTTCCCTCCTTGTACCACAGACATGCCAAAGCCCTGTTCAGGATTTCCTTCCCTGTACCACAGACGTGAAAAGCCCTGCTCAGGATTTCCCTCCCTGTACCACAGACGTGCCAAGCCCTGCTCGGGATTTCCCTCCTGTACCACAGACGTGCCAAGCCCTGCTCAGGATTTCCTCCCTGAACCACAGACGTACCAAGCCCTGCTCAGGATTTCCCTCCCTGTACCACAGACGTGCCAAGCCCTGCTCAGGATTTCCCTCCCTGTACCACAGACATGCCAAGCCCTGCTCAGGATTTCCTCCCTGTAGCACACACATGCCAAGCCCTGCTCAGGATTTCCCTCCCTGTACCACAGACATGCCAAGCCCTGCTCAGGATTTCCCTCCCTGTACCACAGACATGCCAAGCCCAGCTCAGGATTTCCCTCCCTGTAGCACACACATGCCAAGCCCTGCTCAGGATTTCCCCTCCCTGTACCACAGACATGCCAAGCCCTGCTCAGGATTTCCCTCCCTGTACCACAGACGTGCCAAGCCCTGCTCAGGATTTCCCTCCCTGTACCACAGACGTGCTAAGCCCTGCTCAGGATTTCACTCCCTGTACCACAGACGTGCCATGCCCTGCTCAGAATTTCCCTCCCTGTACCACAGACGTGTCAAGCCCTGCTCAGGATTTCCCTCCCTGTACCACAGACGTGCCAAGCCCTGCTCAGGATTTCCCTCCCTGTACCACAAACATGCCAAGCCCTGCTCAGGATTTCCGTCTCTGTAGCACACACATGCCAAGCCCTGCTCAGGATTTCCCTCCCTGTACCACAGACATGCCAAGCCCTGCTCAGGATTTCCCTCCCTGTACCACAGACATGCCAAGCCCTGCTCAGGATTTCCCTCCCTGTACCACAGACATGCCAAGCCCTGCTCAGGATTTCCCTCCCTGTACCACAGACGTGCCAAGCCCTGCTCAGGATTTCCCTCCCTGTACCACAGATGTGCCAAGCCCTGCTCAGGATTTCCCTCCTTGTACCACAGACATGCCAAAGCCCTGTTCAGGATTTCCTTCCCTGTACCACAGACGTGAAAAGCCCTGCTCAGGATTTCCCTCCCTGTACCACAGACGTGCCAAGCCCTGCTCGGGATTTCCCCTCCCTGTACCACAGACGTGCCAAGCCCTGCTCAGGATTTCCCTCCCTGAACCACAGACGTGCCAAGCCCTGCTCAGGATTTCCCTCCCTGTACCACAGACGTGCCAAGCCCTGCTCAGGATTTCCCTCCCTGTACCACAGACATGCCAAGCCCTGCTCAGGATTTCCCTCCCTGTAGCACACACATGCCAAGCCCTGCTCAGGATTTCCCTCCCTGTACCACAGACATGCCAAGCCCTGCTCAGGATTTCCCTCCCTGTACCACAGACATGCCAAGCCCAGCTCAGGATTTCCCTCCCTGTAGCACACACATGCCAAGCCCTGCTCAGGATTTCCCCTCCCTGTACCACAGACATGCCAAGCCCTGCTCAGGATTTCCCTCCCTGTACCACAGACGTGCCAAGCCCTGCTCAGGATTTCCCTCCCTGTACCACAGACGTGCTAAGCCCTGCTCAGGATTTCACTCCCTGTACCACAGACGTGCCAAGCCCTGCTCAGGATTTCCCTCCCTGTACCACAGACGTGCCAAGCCCTGCTCAGGATTTCCCTCACTGTACCACAGACGTGCCAAGCCCTGCTCAGGATTTCCCTCCCTGTACCACAGACATGCCAAGCCCTGCTCAGGACTTCCCTCCCTGTACAGCAGACATGCCAAAGCCCTGCTCAAGATTTCCCTCCCTGTACCGCAGACATGCCAAAGCTCTGCTCAGGATTTCCCTCCCTGTACCGCAGACATGTCAAGCCCTGCTCAGGATTTACCTCCCTGTACCACAGACATGCCAAAGCTCTGCTCAGGATTTCCCTCCCTGTACCGCAGACGTGCCAAGCCCTGCTCAGGATTTCCCTCCCTGTACCACAGACATGCCAAGCCCTGCTCAGGACTTCCCTCCCTGTACAGCAGACATGCCAAAGCCCTGCTCAAGATTTCCCTCCCTGTACCGCAGACATGCCAAAGCTCTGCTCAGGATTTCCCTCCCTGTACCGCAGACATGCCAACGCCTGCTCAGGATTTCCCTCCCTGTAATGAAGACATGCCAAAGCCCTGCTCAGGATTTCTCTCCCTGTACCACAGACATGCCAAGCCATGCTCACGATTTCTCTCCCTGTACCACACACATGCCAAGCCCTGCTCAGGATTTCCTTCCCTGTACCACAGACATGCCAAGCCCTGCTCAGGATTTCCCTCCCTGTACCACAGACGTGCCAAGCCCTGCTCAGGATTTCCCTCCCTGTACCACAGACGTGCCAAGCCCTGCTCGGGATTTCCCTCCCTGTACCACAGACGTGCCAAGCCCTGCTCAGGATTTTCCTCCCTGTACAACAGACGTGCCAAGCCCTGCTCAGGATTTCCCTCCATGTACCACAGACATGCCAAGCCATGTTCACGATTTCTCTCCCTGTACCACAGACATGCGAAGCCCTGCTCAGGATTTCCCTCCCTGTACCACAGACGTGCCAAGCCCTGCTCAGGATTTCCCTCCATGTACCACATACGTGCCAAGCCCTGCTCAGGATTTCCCTCCCTGTACCACAGACGTGCCAAGCCCTGCTCAGGATTTCCCTCTCTGTACCACAGACGTGCCAAGCCCTGCTCAGGATTTCCCTCCATGTACCACAGACATGCAAAGCCCTGCTCAGGATTTCCCTCCCTGTACCACAGACATGCCAAAGCCCTGCTCAGGATTTCCTTCCCTGTACCACAGATGTGCCAAGCCCTGCTCCGGATTTCCCTTCATGTACCACAGATGTGCCAAGCCCTGCTCAGGACTTCCCTCCCTGTACCACAGACGTGCCAAGCCCTGCTCAGGATTTCCCTCCCTGTACCACAGACGTGCCAAGCCCTGCTCAGGATTCCCCCAACCTGTACCACAGACGTGCCAAGTCCTGCTCAGGATTTCCCTCCCTGTACCACAGACATGCCAAGCCCTGCTCAGAATTTCCCTCCCTGTACCACAGACGTGCCAAGCCCTGCTCAGGATTTCCCTCCCTGTACCACAGACGTGCCAAGCCCTGCTCAGGATTTCCCTCCCTGTACCACAAACATGCCAAGCCCTGCTCAGGATTTCCCTCTCTGTAGCACACACATGCCAAGCCCTGCTCAGGATTTCTCTCCCTGTACCACAGACATGCCAAGCCCTGCTCAGGATTTCCCTCCCTGTACCACAGACATGCCAAGCCCTGCTCAGGATTTCCCTCCCTGTACCACAGACATGCCAAGCCCTGCTCAGGATTTCCCTCCCTGTACCACAGACATGCCAAAGCCCTGCTCAGGATTTCCCTCCCTGTACCACAGACGTGCCAAGCCCTGCTCAGGATTTCCCTCCCTGTACCACAGACGTGCCAAGCCCTGCTCAGGATTTCCCTCCCTGTACCACAGACGTGCCAAGCCCTGCTCAGGATTTCCCTCCCTGTACCACAGACATGCCAAGCCCTGCTCAGGATTTCCCTCCTTGTACCACAGACATGCCAAAGCCCTGTTCAGGATTTCCTTCCCTGTACCACAGACGTGAAAAGCCCTGCTCAGGATTTCCCTCCCTGTACCACAGACGTGCCAAGCCCTGCTCGGGATTTCCCCTCCCTGTACCACAGACGTGCCAAGCCCTGCTCAGGATTTCCCTCCCTGAACCACAGACGTGCCAAGCCCTGCTCAGGATTTCCCTCCCTGTACCACAGACGTGCCAAGCCCTGCTCAGGATTTCCCTCCCTGTACCACAGACGTGCCAAGCCCTTCTCAGGATTTCCCTCCTTGTACCACAGACGTGCCAAGCCCTGCTCAGGATTTCCCTCCCTGTACCACAGACGTGCCAAGCCCTGCTCAGGATTTCCCCTCCCTGTACCACAGACGTGCCAAGCCCTGCTCAGGATTTCCCTCCCTGTAGCACACACATGCCAAGCCCTGCTCAGGATTTCCCTCCCTGTAGCACACACATGCCAAGCCCTGCTCAGGATTTCCCTCCCTGTACCACAGACATGCCAAAGCACTGCTCTGGTTTTCCCGCCCTGTACCATAGACATGCCAAAGCCCAAATAAAGATTTTCCTCCCTGTACCACAGACATGCCAAGCTCTGCTCAGGATTTCCCTCCCTGTACCGCAGACATGCCAAAGCTCTGCTCAAGATTTCTCTCCCTGTACTGCAGACATGCCAAGCCCTGCTCAGGATTTCCCTCCCTGTACCGCAGACATGCCAACGCCTGCTCAGGATTTCCCTCCCTGTAACGAAGACATGCCAAAGCCTTGCTCAGGATTTCCCTCCCTATACCACAGACATGCCAAGCCCCGCTCAGGATTTCCTTCCCTGTACCACAGACATGCCAAAGCCTGCTTAGGATTTCCCTCCCTGTACCACAGACATGCCAAAGCCTGCTCAGGATTTCCCTCCCTGTACCACAGACATGCCAAGCCCTGCTCAGGATTTCCCTCCCTGTACCACAGACGTGCCAAGCCCTGCTCAGGATTTCCCTCCCTGTACCACAGACGTGCCAAGCCCTGCTCAGGATTTCCCTCCCTGTACCAGAGACGTGCCAAGCCCTGCTCAGGATTTCCCTCCCTGTACCACAGACATGCCAAGCCTTGCTCAGGATTTCCCTCCCTGTACCACAGACATGCCAAGCCCTGCTCAGGATTTCCCTCCCTGTACCACAGACATGCCAAGCCCTGCTCAGGATTTCCCTCCCTGTACCACAGACATACCAAAGCCCTGCTCAGGATTTCCCGCCCTGTACCATAGACATGCCAAAGCCCTAATAAGGATTTTCTTCCCTGTACAGCAGACATGCCAAAGCCTGCTCAGGATTTCCCTCCCTGTACCACAGACATGCCAAAGCCTACTCAGGTTTTCCCTCCCTGTACCACAGACATGCCAAGCCCTGCTCAGGATTTCCCTCCCTGTACCACAGACATGCCAAAGCCCTGCTCAGGATTTCCCTCCCTGTACCACAGACATGCCAATCCCTGGTCAGGATTTCCCTCCCTGTACCACAGACATGCCAAGCCCTGCTCAGGATTTCCCTCCCTGTACCACAGACATGCCAAGCCCTGCTCAGGATTTCCCTCCCTGTACCACAGACATCCCAAGCCCAGCTCAGGATTTCCCTCCCTGTACCACAGACATGCCAAAGCCTACTCAGGATTTCCCTCCCTGTACCACAGACATGCCAAGCCCTGCTCAGGATTTCCCTCCCTGTACCACAGACGTGCCAAGCCCTGCTCAGGATTTCCCTCCCTGTACCACAGACATGCCAAAGCCTGCTCAGGATTTCCCTCCCTGTACAGCAGACATGCCAAAGCCTTGCTCAGGATTTCCCTCCCTGTACCACAGACGTGCCAAGCCGTGCTCAGGATTTCTCTCCCTGTACCACAGACATGCCAAAGCCTTGCTCAGGATTTCCCTCCCTGTACCACAGACATGCCAAAGCCTGCTCAGGATTTCCCTCCCTGTACCACAGACATGCCAAAGCCCTGCTCAGGATTTCCCTCCCTGTACCACAGACATGCCAAGCCCTGGTCAGGATTTCCCTCCCTGTACCACAGACATGCCAAGCCCTGCTCAGGAGTTCCCTCCCTGTACCACAGACATGCCAAAGCCTGCTTTCCCTCTAACCAAAACTCCAACTTGCAGTGTTTGCTGAAGTGGATAAATGTAGCCTGTAGTACAATTTCTAAAATGTCTTAGGTAAATGCATTACTAATCAAAAATTATGCTGCAGAAGTGTAACATTCTCACACAACAAAAATATTACATTTTGTTTGTTTGTTGTAAGGCAATACAACAGGCCAACCACTTGATTAAAGTATGTTTGAAATCAGACAGGCCTTCTCTTTCAATTTTTGATACAAACAAAAAAATCTTTGTCTTTCTGAAACAGCGAGTTTTCCTGGGGTAGTATCTCGGCTATCTGTGGTCATCGGTGTTACCCTCCCTGTCATTTGGCGATAACAGTACAAAAGCAGAAGCAGAATAAACTATACGACTGAGAGGCAGCAGAAATGACCAAGCGCGAGAAGAATTAATACCGTCATCAGGGTAAAACACATATGGTGCTCTACACATCAAGGTCTGTAATTCTGCAACTGAAATTATAAACTGATCTCCAAGAAAGACATTTAACATCCACTAAATGAAATTTCTTAAAAGTTTAGTAATAATACCTTCTTCCACCAGCAGTTCAAACCACAAGGAGGACACCTGTTATCTTCTTGGCACTCTTAAATAAATGGCCTTTAGGAAAGCCTTAACTGAAGAGTTTCCTACAATCTGAAGTACTAGAAAACAATAAATTTCATAAACAAGTACTATGAGAGAAGACCAAGGCAGAGTGGGTTCAAAGAGCCAAATTAAATAAAATGACATTATTTGCATTGGTCAGTTCAAAGCGCCTGAAGCTTTCAAATGTATACAAGACAAAAAACTATTTCATTTTCTCTTAGGATGTTTAATTTCTGCATGGCATAGGAGTCACTGTTCAGAATTAGTGTTCTGGCTTTCAACCTAGGATTCAGAGACCTGAAGTTCTATCTTTCAACCTAAGATTCTGAGACCTGAAGTTCTATCTTTCAACCTAAGATTCAGAGACCTGAGGTTGCGACTGAAGTACTCAATTCGGTTGAAAAGTTAAGAGAATCTTGTAAACAGGCAACCACACTCATCTTGGCCAAGATGAAGGTATGAAAACAAAATCAGTTTTCTTTTTGCTTTTTCTGGAAATGGAAGAAAGGCCTGTAGCAGGACTTGATTCTGTGCCAACAAAAAGGCATCCAGTATCCATTCTGATTTGTGATATTAAGGGAGCAAAACCATTTAAAGTTGGTCACTGAGGCTTATTAAAAACAAATCTACCACAAGTGTACTCCACTGTCGTAAAACCTCTGGAAAATTCATAGGGTCCAGTTATCATTCATGTGACAAACAAATCAATCTGTTAAGGGGGCCGCCAACCAGTTCTGCTGTCCTGGAAGACACATTGCTGGCAGTAGAAGGTAGGGTGAGTTATGCTGAATGACCCAGTTCCAAGTATGAATTGCCTCCTCAGACAGCTGAAAAGGATTTATAAAAAGAAGTTATGTACTCACCATAGCGTTCCATCTGAGTAGTTATACTTCATTTTCTGCAACCTGTGGATATTCGGATCCATATCGGATCCGAGCCGGCAACTTTTTCAAGCATCTGCTCCAAGCTCTTCCCCTTACCCATAATACCTCACATCTCCTACCTTCCCTTAGATCGAGTTTGCCACTATCCACACTATCAGCAACTCAATAACATCACCAACCTAGAAAAGGTCCAGGGGAAGGAGGTTGGGACGGTTGCAGAAAATGAAGTATAACTACTCAGATGGAACATTATGGTGAGTACATAACTTCTTTATCTGAAGTAGTTACCTTCATTTATATGCAACCTGTGGGACAGAGTCCCCATCTACCAAAACTCCTGGGAGGTCCTCATGGAAGGATATTCCTGAGCACCGCAGAACCAAAGGATGCTCTCCCTCTGGAGATCAAATCCAACTTATAATGAGAAATGAATGTATGTGACCTTGCCGAGGTCGCTGCTGCACAGACATCATCCAGTGAAACCCTAGACCAAAAAGCAGAAGAAGTCGCCATAGACCTGGTAGAATGAGCTTTAACAAGACCAGGCGGGGACAGACCTTTGTCCTTATAGACTTGCAGTATACATTGTGTAATCCAACTAGCTAAGGAGACCTTGGATACGGCTTTGCCCAAAAAAGGGTCTAGAAAAGGACAAGAATAACTGGTCAGACAACAAAAGGGTTTAGTTCTGTGTAAACAGAAACAAAGCTGTCTATGAATATCTAGCAAATCCAGTTTATATTCACCCTTGTTCTGAAAATTTGGAAAGAAAACAGGCAGGTTAATTGTTTGATTAATGTTTGATTCAGAAGCAATTTTGGCAAGAAGGAAGGTTTCGTGCGGAGCGAGACCCTGTCTTTATGAAAGATCAAGTAAGGGGGCATGGCAGACAAAGCTTGAATCTCAGAAACTCTCCTGGCTGAAGTCCAGGATAAGAACTGCAAATCTACTGACGCTGCAGGTTCAAAGGGAGGAGCAACTAACACCTGCAGAACTAGGGTAAGGTCCCAAGGAGGGGCTGAGTCCTTAACCGGAGGGCGTAAAAGAAAGGTGCCTTTCAGAAAAGCTTTACACAGTCTCAAAGAGGCCAGAGCATTCATATTTTCTTCGACATGAAAATTAGAGATGGCCGGCAGTTGTACTTTTACCGTGGAAGAACTAGCCCCTTGTAGGAAAATATTGGCTAAAATCTCCAACACTTCAGGAACCGGGGCTGTAAAGGGATCTAGGTTCCTCGGAGAAGCCCAAATAGAGAAATGTTTCCATTTGCTTCAGTAAATCTTCCTAGTGGAAGCCTTGTGGGATGCCACCAGAATAGTTTTTACTGAAGATGACAGACCGGGAGTCCTAGTAATCAGGGGAACTGGAGCAACCAAGCCGTCAGCTTGAGACTGTCCAGGTCGGGCGGAGAGGTGCCCGAGGGATGAGAGATGAGATCCGGGCAAGGATCCAGAATCCAAGGAGATGTTAGAACATGAGACCAGAGGAAGGGGAACCACACCTGACGAGGCCAGAATGGGGCACTGAGGATCACTTTGCAACCCAGTCGGCAAGCTTTCTGAAGAAACTTCGGAATGAGAGGTAATGGGGTAAGCATACAGTAACCCAGGAGGCCAAGCATGGACGAGAGCGTTTCTGGGGGAGTACCTGGCGAGGGGATCAGAGCGAAGAATTTCCTGCACTTTGCATTGGAAGGAGATGCGAAGAGATCACAGCAAGGCTGACCCCACGCAAGGAATATCTCTTCCGCTATCGATTGTTTCAGAGATCACTCATATGGCATTAGAATAGCCCGACTCAATCTGTCCGCTAAAATGTTGGAGCATTCCGGGATGTGTGTTGCAATCAGAAACTGACTGGTGAAGATCAGCCACTCCTACAGACAGAGAGGGTAAGATCTGGTTCCCCCCAGTTTGATGTAACAGACATGTTGTCTGACTGAACTGCAATTGTCCCCGAGGGAAGAACAGTGTTAAAGGCTTGCAACGCTAAAAGCACTGCCCTCATCTCCAGAACATTGATATGCAATCTGGTCTTGGTCTGGGACCACGTGCCTTAGACCATCCTCCCCAAATAGTGCTCCCTTCATCAGAGCTGGGAGATGTCCGTGGTCACTGTGGCTAGGGCTGTGGGTGCTACAAAGAGATGCCCTGCCAAGATTTCCGGTGATTGGAGCCACCAGAGAAGAGATGCCTTGCAGTCTTTGCTGATTCGAACTGGATAGCCCATGGGGAGGTCTAGCCAAGACCACTGTACTGCACTGCAAAGGTCCACTGAAACACCCGCATGTGAAGGCATGCACAGAGAAGGATCAAGATTGCTGTGGCCATGGAGCCTAGGGCTCGGAGAACGTCGCCCGCCATTGGTAGCCTGGGGCCAAGGATCGCTGATACATTGGTCCGTAGGCTCTGGACCCTCTCTCGAGTTAGAAAGACTTTCAATTGGAGGGTGTCCAGCCGTGCCCCTATAAATTCCAAGATCTGTACCAGGTTCAAGAAGGACTTGGAGACAGTAACGGTAATCCCTAGCTTGACTGCAAGATGCAGGAAGGAGTCTCTGGCCATGCAAAGAAGACAGTTGGTGGCAGCAGCGAGGAGCCAATCGTCAAGGTAAGGAAACACCTGAATTCCCTGAAGCCTCAGGCGAGCCGCTACGACTGCCATAACCTTGGCAAACATCCCGGGGGCTGTGGTGAGACCGAAGGGTAGGGCTTTGAGCTGGAAATGATTGGCTCCCAGCCAGAAGTGAAGGAATCTCCTGGAGCTTCTGCGAATTCTGATATAATAGTAAGTGTCCAGGAGGTCTATCGAGCACATCCAGTCGCATTTTCGGAGATAAGGCAGAATGGACTGCAGGGTGACCAGCCAGAATTTCTGCTTGGCTACAGTCAGGTTCAGGGTTGCCAGGTCCAATATGGGCCTGAGGTTCCCCGTCTATTTTGGCACTAAAAAGAACCTGGAGTAAACGCCTAATCTGGACTGATCTGGGGGGACAGGTTCGATGGCTCGTTTACAAAGCAGCTTTGAAATCTCTTTTGCAGGCACCTCCCTTTGAGCAGGTGGAACATCCGGGAGGTGCTTTGGTTGGACGGGAGGGATAACGAACGGGATGGAGTAGCCTCTGGATATTATTTGAAGCACCCAATGGTCCGCCATAATGGACTCCAAAGCCGTTAGGTGCAATGATAATCTTCCCCCGACTGTGTCCAGAGTAGGACAGTCTGGCAACCCCTCAGGGCTGCTGTGTGGGTCTGTCCGAGAAGGTCTTCCTAGACCCAAAATTCCTCGCCCCCCCCCCTCTTTCTCTGGGGTGGCGTCTGTCTTGTCCCTCTCTGCCTCTAGGGGACGAGTTGTCCTGAGAGTCCTCGGAAAACTGTTATTTTCAGAACCACATCTTCTTTTGCCCTCTCTGATTCCTAGAAAAGGATCTTTGAAGGCTAGAGAAGCAGACTCCGACGGCAGAATGAGTCTTCCCGTCCTTCTCGCTCTGGACCAGTGTCACATACTGTCTTCCCAAACAGGGAAGAACCATCAAAGGAAGCACTTGTGAATGACGCCTTGAAGGGGTCCATGAATTGACACAGTCTGAGCCAAGCGTGTAGCCTCATAACTACGCCAGTCCCAGCCGCCCTAGCCGCTCCTTCTGTGGCATGGGAAAAAGACTTATGGAAGTGTCAGCGCTTGAATGGAAAATGTCACTGAAGAAAATACTCACTTCCCAAACCAATCCACCGCCCTAGACTCCTTGTCCGGAGGGTGGACTGAGAAACTTTCTTGTGCCAGTTCCCTCTTGGTTGCAGCTGCAAACACCATAGCATCCACCGGGGGATTCCTTGTACCAGGCCTGTCAGTCTGAGGGAGGAGAGAGGATCCTGTCTGGGCATTTTGGTATTGGCTCTATGGTGTCAGGCTCCTTCCATGCCCGCGTGGTAATAAGATCCACTAAGGGATCCGCAGGAGGGGACACCCAGGGTGTAGATGGGCCCATGCCAAAGGCCTCCAGGAATACTGACTCATCCGTAGAAGGTTTTGGGGCTGACCAACCTCCTCTCTGGCGGAGGATCTCCATGATATCTCCAAAGGAGACATCCTCAGGAGGTGACCTGGGGGAACCCTCTCCTTCATCTAAGTCAGTATCTTCTGTCAGGGACTCAGGGGAGTCCAGGTGCCTCCTTTTACATGTGTGCTTACGGGGAGACCCTCTTCAGTGGGACTCTCTGAAGAGGGCTCGTGAGTCATGGGGGGTTCCACTATGCAATTCACTTGGGGGTCCTCTAGCACTGGCTGTCCCTGGGACAAGCTGAAGGGAGTCGTGGCCAAATCCATGAGAGCCTGGGCGGAGTCCAAGGAAATAGGCTGGAGTTTCGATCTTTGGGAGAGAATCCTCTCCACCATGTCCAATGCCGATAGAGAGCACACCTCCTTAACAACCAACAAGGATGAAGCTCTCCCTGGCTCCGCCGTGAGGATTGGGGCCAAGACAGAGGTAGCGGGGGTTCCAAAGGAATGGCTCAGATCCAACAACGTTGTAGCCGAAGATACCTCCATCCCCTCAGATTCGACTCCCCGTTCTCGGCCCCGAGAGTTGCTCAGATCCGAACAGGTCTGATCCAAGGAAATCAAGGTAATCGCCGGCATCAAGGTTGAGCCGAACCACCAGCTCTGAGGATCTTCGGATCCATAAACCCTGAAACCACAGGCCAGATCGGGAAAATAGAAATTGGATGTAAGAAGGACATGGAGGTCCCCTCTCCGGCTGGAGAGGGGCATGGCAAGCCTCCATTTGGGTCTGAATGAACCTCCTCATCATCCTGTCCATATCTAACTCCAACAGACTCCGAGTCGAGCGCGAGGTGCGATGACCTTGATGAAGACCTCGGGTCCGAGGGCTCCATCGGCTCCAGGGAGAACCTCGGGTAGAGGAGATGAGGAGATGTAGTCCCAGTCACTTTGGAGGGCGGGCTAGGGAAGGGCTCCCGCTCTAGACACTGATTGCGGTGCCTATCCCCTCTCTTCTCTTTGTCCTTTTTTTTCCTTTCCTTTAGTGCCCCCCTTCAACAGGCCTATTGGGAGGTTGAGTCCCAGCCTGGGGGGGGGGGGGGTGGATCAGTTGGATCAGTTACTGGAAGAGTCAAGGTTGAGGTTGCCATGTCTAAGGCAGAAAATGACAGAAGGCCCTTAACTACCAGCTTTGCCTTCCTTTCTTTTAGGGCCCTAGGGTTGAATCCCGCACACACACTACACTGTAATGAAAGATGGGGAACACCCAGACAAATAACACACAGAGTGTGGCCATCAGCCAGTGAAAGCTTATGGCCACACTCTGTGCATTTTTTAAAAGTAGGTTTTGGCTGCTCAGCCATACTATAAACCCATTCAGACTACTATACTACTTTACTACAACTTTAACTTTTTTTTTTTTTTGTTTTTACACAAAAAAACAACAAACAGCGAAGGGGAGGATAAGGTTAAACTAATGACCACACACACTCACTAAAAGCACAAGAAAACTATTTACTTACTACACCCAACTTGGAGCTAAAGAGATCACGATGCTGATGCATGAAGCGGCAAATGAGATCTGAGGGAAGGTAGGAGATGTGAGGGATTATGGGTAAGGGGAGGAGCTTGGAGCAGATGCTTAAAAAAGTTGCCGGCTCGGATCCGAATACCCACAGGTTGCAGATAAATGAAGTTAACTACTTCAAATCAATAATTTAAAGTACATTAATAGGTATAGTTAAAAGAGGAAGAGGAAAAAATTAGGGTAAAAACAGAAAAAGATGAAAAAAAGGAAAAGAGTAAGAAAAATTAGTAAAGTCGGAAGAGCTATGGAAGCTGAAAATATGGAAATACGAATTTATTTTAAAAATGGCATAGTATTACATAATACCAGGAATATTAAGCTATTACATACAATTCATCAAAAAATTTGGGTTGAAATGTGTTAGCGAGATGATAAAGTGCATAACCAAGTATCTGATGGGGATTTTCTTTAGTTTTGAATTGAACAGGGTAAAGGAAACAATTTGTCCAACTGTACAAGGCATATTGTTCCATTTTCTTTTGAAGCCCAGCTAGAGTGAAAACAGTGTTACCAGCCGTGCTGTTGCATTTAAATACACTAAGAAAAGATTTACCTGAAATGAGGAATTCTCCTTGCAGAACATAGCTGGAAAACGTTAAAGACTAGGGTATTCGTTTGGAGTACTGAGAATTGTATATCTAGTTAATGCTTGAGTATAAGTAAGCGTATGGTGTAATTCGACGCAGTATAAATGTGTGAGAGCAGTACAAAGGTGAGCGCTACAGGATAGGTTTGCTGCACACGTTGCCACTTTGTTATAGCATTGTTTAAGCTTATCTAACTCAGCAGAGAGGTTTGTGAAAATTGGAGATGTGTAGAGAGCAGATGGAAGTAGGTAGGCAGTTATGATATTTTTCCTAGGTAAATCAGTTAGCTAAGATATTACCCTTATAACGACCCAGTTTTTGGTAAGTTTTGCTGGTTATTTTAAGGATATTTTGATTATATTTCAGGTGTTCATCAATAATAACACCAACAGGTTTAGTTTGGATAACTAATTAAATTTTGGTAGAATTCTTCAAAGTTACTGAGAACAGCTACGTTTAGGGAGAGAATTGTCTTGCGGTGAATAGCATTAATTTCTTTCTTCACACTAATGAGGAGGTGTAAGCTATCAAGGCAGTTTTCAATTACAGCAAAAAAAAAACTTTGTGTAAGTTCTAGAAGTCAAGATAAAGTTTTAGCTTAGAAGATGAGAGAAAAATCATCTGCATATCGAATACGAGGAGCAGGAGCAGACGCAGAACATGGATCACTGATGAAAAGATTACAGTAAGGGACCCAGAATAGATCCTTGAGGGACACCAACAGAGATGGGTAGGAGTGACAGGGATCCTGCTGCCACCATTCCACAGCCTACTGTATATTAGGAAGATGGTCTCTGGAACCATGAAAGAGATAATCAATTTAAACCTAGTACAGATAGCTTGTGAAAGAGATTTTGTTGACAGACAATTTTAAAAGCTGTAGGTCGATCTAAATATAGCTAAAACAAGATGAACTGAGTTTCTATTTTGCTTGATTACTTCAGTGAAATTTAATACAGCAGTAGCTGTACTACGGTTGGGCTTAAAACCATGCTGTGCGAGAAGAAAAGATTACCTGTGATATAGTCTAAGAGTTATAGCTATTTTAGATAAATGCGATACGACTGTAATTGATATGTAATTAGAGATGTCAATGGATTGGCTAACTTTGTGTAAAAGGTATGATAATTTTTTTTTTTTAATTTCTGGTACATAATTTTATTTAATTGTGAGATTAATTAGTATTGAAATAAGATAAACTAGTACTAATCTTTATGTATTCATAACGTAGAAGATTTGGACCAATAGTTCATGTTTATGTAAATACTTTTTAATCACATAAGTAGGTACAGGGTGGAGACAGAAAGCTGAACTACAATTATTTATTGAAGGTAAAGTCTGAAAGGAGGAGTTAATATTGGCTTTGAGGAGGAGAGTACAGATTTGATAAAATACTGCTTTGTTTGTGTTGGTAAAGTGTCGTTTTTGTATGACACTGATGATGTGGGTGGGTGATTCAACCTAGATGCAAATAACATTAATAGAAAACCAAAAAAAATTTGTATCTGTGTGATGAGTTACTTGGAAATTTGATAATAATTCTATTTGTCTTTTTTCAATGAGATGTTTGACTTTGTTTCTAAGACATCTAAATTGTTGTAGTTTAGCAAATGCTTTATTGTGGAACCTCAGGCCTTATCCCTAGCTTTCATTAAGTCTTTAGCATTTTTAGTAAGCAAAGGAGCTGCACTTGTATCCAGTCTTATGGTTGTAACTGCAGCAGACTTGTTTTGTAATAGTAAGACAACAGTTAAAATGTGATACAACAGTGTCTAATGATAGTGAAAAAAGAATACTCCAACTGTACAACTGGAGAGTGTTAATGCAGCTTTCAAAACAGAAGTAGGTAAGATTTCTTACAGTGTTATAATGGAGTTTTTGAGGATTGTGTTTCTGATGTATAATTATATATGTACGGAAACAATCAGTTGTGGTATCTGGTAGGGTAGCTGCATCAGAAATTGTATTAGGAAAAGTTGTAAGGACCCAATCTAAAATTTGTATTATTAATACACTTTTTACTTTTATTATACTTGCTTGATAAACTGATAAGCTGAGTAAAACTATATAGCTGAAGAGAATTAGTAGGATTTGGGTGGGGCCTAATATGGGTAAAGGTGTTTGCCTTACAAACACAAGGTGTGAGGTTTGAGTCTCACAAGAGATAATTGGCTAGGCTTAAAATGGCTCGCAAGGGCAGTTAGCTTAGTACTAATCTATGAACCTATGAACCTATTATAACCCGGGTCTGTATCACATAGTCGGAGTTCCGTAACTTTGACTACCATACGTACGAAAACATATGTCCGAAGTTACAGAACTTCGACTATGTGTAAAAAAAAATAAAAAAGGGAAAACAAAATAAAAGGTTGTATGCAGGGGGGCAAGCCCACCTGCAACCCCCACACCCCCTGCTCTTTAAAAATACCAACTCAGAGGTCGCGCTACATTGCAGTAACACCCCCGCTCTTTAAATATACCAACTCCGAGGTCGCGCTACAGTGCAGTAAAGGGAAAATTTCCTTTACTGCACTGTAGCGCAAACTCTGAGTTGGTAAATTTAAAGAGTGAGGGGTGTGGGGGCCACAACCCCCCACGTGGGCGGTGCAGGGTGGCTTGCCCCCCTGCTTGCAACCCTCAGGTATGTTCCTTTTGTTTTTATTTATTTTTTTTACAATCAAAGTATGACAACTTCGAATTTAAGGTTTCTACTACATAATGTTTGAAGTTGTCATACTTCGACTATGTGATATAGACCCTTATAAGCTATAACACTAATCCAGTATAAATTGACATCACCTGTGATGACAGTCTCTTGATGCAGATAAGACATGCAATATAGGATGTCACAGAGTGTAGATATATTATACTGGTGTCAAGTGGAATATATAAACCTGCAATTAGTATGGCTTTATTTGTTTAGCTGAAGAGATGATACAAGTAACTCAGTGTTTTACAGTTTAATAACGGAAGCTATTTAAAAAAAAAAAAACATTGCATTGTCTACATGGTCCAGGTCATGGTTGAAAAGGTCCTATAGACCACTTCACCTACCCGATTAATACCAGTGAATGAATGAACAAACAAACAAACATTATTTATAATTAAATAAAATTAACAAAATCTTAACAAATAGACATGCTAAATCCATTTGAAATAAATCCAAACTTGTACCTTTATTTAAAGGTGGTGACATACTTTAATCTGAAAACCAGAAGCCTATTCCTTTTCTCAGTCCCTTATCCAGGATACTAGAATGAGTACTGCATACCCGGCTAATGTGCCACGTGCAGATTATATAATGAGCAGTGCATACCTAACTAATGCAATGAGTACTGTATACCCAGTTAATGTGCCATGTGCAGATTATAGAATGAGTACTGCATACCCAACTAATGCAATGAGTACTGTATACCCGGCTAATGTGCCACGAGCAGATTACAGAATGAGTAGTGCATACCCAACTAATAAGATGAGTACTGCATACCCGGCTAATGTGCATGTGCAGATTACAGAAAGAGTAGTGCATACCTAACTAATGCAATGAGTACTGTATACCCAGTTAATGTGCCATGTGCAGATTACAGAATGAGTAGTGTATACCTAACTAATGCAATGAGTACTGTATACCCAGCTAGTGTGCCACGAGCAGATTACAGAATGAGTAGTGCATACCCAACTAATAAGATGAGTACTGTATACCCGGCTAATGTGCCATGTGCAGATTATAGAATGAGTAGTGCATACCCAACTAATGCGATGAGCACTGTATACCCGGCTAATGTGCCACGTGCAGATTATAGAATGAGTACTGCATACCTAACTAATGCGATGAGTACTGTATACCCAGCTAATGTGCCATGTGCAGATTATAGAATGAGTACTGCATACCCAACTAATGCGATGAGTACTGTATACCCAGCTAATGTGCCACATGCAGATTATAGAATGAGTAGCGCATACCTAACTAATGCGATGAGTACTGTATACCCAGTTAATGTGTCACGTGCAGATTATAGAATGAGTACTGCATACCCAACTAATGCGATGAGTACTGTATACCCAGCTAATGTGCCACATGCAGATTATAGAATGAGTAGTACATACCTAACTAATGCGATGAGTACTGTATACCCAGCTAATGTGCCATGTGCAGATTACAGAATGAGTAGTGCATACCCAACTAATGCAATGAGTTTTGTATACCAATCTAATGTGCCATGTGCAGATTACAGAATGAGTACTGCATACCCAACTAATAAAATGAGTACTGTATACCCAGCTAATGTGCCACGTGCAGATTATAGAATGAGTACTGCATACCCATTTAATGCAATGAGTACTGTATACCAGGCTAATGTGCCATGTGCAGATTACAGAATGAGTAGTGCATACCCAACTAATAAGATGAGTACTGCATACCCGGCTAATGTGCCATGTGCAGATTACAGAAAGAGTAGTGCATACCTAAC
Source organism: Protopterus annectens (assembly GCF_019279795.1). Classification (NCBI taxonomy): domain Eukaryota; kingdom Metazoa; phylum Chordata; order Ceratodontiformes; family Protopteridae; genus Protopterus; species Protopterus annectens. The sequence continues at coordinate 122,970,392 of NC_056746.1, read as the reverse complement.
TAATGCAATGAGTACTGTATACCCAGTTAATGTGTCACGTGCAGATTATAGAATGAGTGCTGCATACCCAACTAATGCGATGAGTACTGTATACCCAGCTAATGTGCCACATGAAGATTATAGAATGAGTAGTACATACCTAACTAATGCGATGAGTACTGTATACCCAGCTAATGTGCCATGTGCAGATTACAGAAAGAGTAGTGTATACCTAACTAATGCGATGAGTACTGTATACCCAGCTAATGTGCCATGTGCAGATTATAGAATGAGTAGTGCATACCTAACTAATGCGATGAGTACTGTATACCCAGCTAATGTGCATGTGTAGATTATAGAATGAGTAGTGCATACCTAACTAATGCGATGAGTACTGTATACCCAGTTAATGTGCCACATGCAGATTATAGAATGAGTAGTGCATACCTAACTAATGCGATGAGTACTGTATACCCAGTTAATGTGTCACGTGCAGATTATAGAATGAGTACTGCATACCCAACTAATGCGATGAGCACTGTATACCCAGCTAATGTGCCACATGAAGATTATAGAATGAGTACTGCATACCCAACTAATGCGATGAGTACTGTATACCCAGCTAATGTGCCACATGCAGATTATAGAATGAGTAGTACATACCTAACTAATGCGATGAGTACTGTATACCCAGCTAATGTGCCACATGCAGATTATAGAATGAGTAGTGCATACCCAACTAATGCGATGAGTACTCTATACCCAGCTAGTGTGCCACATGCAGATTACAGAATGAGTAGTGCATACCCAACTAATAAGATGAGTACTGTATACCCAGCTAATGTGCCACATGCAGATTATAGAATGAGTAGTGCATACCTAACTAATGCGATGAGTACTGTATACCCAGCTAATGTGCCACATGCAGATTATAGAATGAGTAGTGCATACCCAACTAATGCGATGAGTACTGTATACCCAGCTAATGTGCCACATGCAGATTATAGAATGAGTAGTGCATACCCAACTAATGCGATGAGTACTCTATACCCAGCTAGTGTGCCACGTGCAGATTACAGAATGAGTAGTGCATACCCAACTAATAAGATGAGTACTGTATACCCAGCTAATGTGCCACATGCAGATTATAGAATGAATAGTGCATACCTAACTAATGCGATGAGTACTGTATACCCAGCTAATGTGCCATGTGCAGAATATAGAATGAGTAGGGCATACCTAACTAATGCGTTGAGTACTGTATGCCCAGCTAATGTGCCACGTCCAGATTATAGAATGAGTAGTGCATACCCAACTAATGTGATGAGTACTGCATACCCGGCTAATGTGCCATGTGCAGATTATAGAATGAGTAGTGCATACCCAACTAATGCAATGAGCACTGTATACCCGGCTAATGTGCCACGTGCAGATTATAGAATGAGTACTGCATACCTAACTAATGCGATGAGTACTGTATACCCACCTAATGTGCCACATGCGGATTATAAAATGAGTACTGCATACCCAACTAATGCAATGAGTACTGTATACCCAGCTAATGTGCCACGTGCAGATTATAGAGTGAGTATTGCATACCTAACTAAATGAGTACTGTATACCCAGCTAATGGGCCACATGCAGATTACAGAATGAGTAGTGCATACCCAACTAATGCAATGACTACTGTATACCCAGCTAATGTGCCATGTGCAGATTATAGAATGAGTAGTGCATACCCAACTAATGTGATAAGTACTGTATACCCAGCTAATGTGCCACATGCAGATTACAGAATGAGTAGTGCATACCTAACTAATGCGATGAGTACTGTATACCCAGCTAATGTGCCATGTGCAAATTACAGAATGAGTACTGCATACCCAACTAATGCAATGAGTACTGTATACCCAGCTAATGTGTCACGTGCAGATTATATAATGAGTAGTGCATACCTAACTAATGCGATGAGTACTGTATACCCAGCTAATGTGTCACATGCAGATTATATAATGAGTAGTGCATACCTACCTAATGCAATGGGTATTGTATACCCATATCCAGTTAATGTGCCATGTGTAGATTATAGAATGAGTAGTGCATACCTAACTAATGCGATGAGTACTGTATACCCAGCTAATGTACCACGTGCAGATTATAGAATGAGTAGTGCATACCCAACTAATACAATGAGTACTGTATACCCAGCTAATGTGCCATGTGCAGATTACAGAATAAGTACTGCATGCCCAACTAATACAATGAGTACTGTATACCCAGCTAATGTGCCATGTGCAGATTACAGAATAAGTACTGCATGCCCAACTAATACAATGAGTACTGTATACCCAGCTAATGTGCCATGTGCAGATTATAGAATGAGTAGTGCATACCCAACTAATACAATGAGTACTGTATACCCAGCTAATGTGCCATGTGCAGATTATAGAATAAGTACTGCATGCCCAACTAATGCAATGAGTACTGTATACCCAGCTAATGTGCCATGTGCAGATTATAGAATGAGTAGTGCATACCTAACTAATGCGATGAGTACTGTATACCCAGCTAATGGGCCATGTGCAGATTATAGAATGAGAACTGCATACCCAACTAATCTGATGAGTACTGTATACCCAGCTAATGTGCCATGTGCAGATTACAGAATGAGTAGTGCATACCTAACTAATGCGATGAGTACTGTATACCCAGCTAATGTGCATGTGTAGATTATAGAATGAGTAGTGCATACCTAACTAATGCAATGAGTACTGTATACCCAGTTAATGTGCCATGTGCAGATTACAGAATGAGTAGTACATACCTAACTAATGCGATGAGTACTGTATGCCCAGCTAATGTGCGATGTGCAGATTACAGAATGAGTAGTGCATACCTAACTAATGAGATGAGTACTGTATACCCAGCTAATGTGCCACATGCAGATTATAGAATGAGTAGTGCATACCCAACTAATGAGATGAGTACTGTATACACGGCTAATGTGCCATGTGCAGATTACAGAATGAGTACTGCATACCCAACTAATGCAATGAGCACTGTATACCCAGCTGTGCCATGTGCAAATTATAGAATGAGTAGTGCATACCCAACTAATGTGATGAGTACTGTATACCCAGCTAATCTGCCACGTGCAGATTATAGAATGAGTAGTGCATACCCAACTAATGTGATAAGTACTGTATACCAGCTAATGTGCCATGTGCAGATTACAGAATGAGTACTGCCTACCCAAATAATGTGACACGTGCAGATTATAGAATGAGTACTGCATACCCAACTAATGCGATAAGTACTGTATACCCAGCTAATGCGCCATGTGCAGATTACAGAATGAGTAGGGCATACCTAACTAATGCGTTGAGTACTGTATACCCAGCTAATGTGCCATGTGCAGATTACAGAATGAGTACTGCCTACCCAAATAATGTGCCACATGCAGATTATAGAATGAGTAGTGTATACCTAACTAATGCGATGAGTACTGTATACCCAGCTAATGTGCCACATGCAGATTACAGAATGAGTAGTGCATACCCAACTAATGCGATGAGTACTGTATACCCATCTAATGGCCACATGCAGATTACAGAATGAGTAGTGCATACCCAACTAATGCGATGAGTACTGTATACCCAGCTAATGTGCCATGTGCAGATTATAGAATGAGAAGTGCATACCTAACTAATGCGATGAGTACTGTATACCCAGCTAATGTGCCATGTGCAGATTACAGAATGAGTAGTGTATACCCAACTAATGTGATGAGTACTGTATACCCAGCTAATGTGCCATGTGCAGATTATAGAATGAGTAGTGCATACCTAACTAATGCAATGAGTACTGTATACCCACCTAATGTGCCACATGCAGATTATAGAATGCGTAGTGCATACCCAACTAATGCGATGAGTACTGTATACCCGGCTAATGTGCATGTGCAGATTATAGAATGAGTAGTGCATACCTAACTAATGCGATGAGTACTGTATACCCAGCTAATGTGCCACATGCAGATTATAGAATGAGTAGTGCATACCTAACTAATGCGGAGTACTGTATACCCAGCTAATGTGCCACGTGCAGATTATAGAATGAGAACTGCATACCCAACTGATCTGATGAGTACTGCATACCCAACTAATGCGCCATGTGCAGATCACAGAATGAGTAGTGCATACCCAACTGATGTGATGAGTACTGTATACCCAGCTAATGTGCCACTTGCAGATTAAGTACATCTCCTCAAGGCTCCCAACCTGACCACACCGCTCAAGCTTCACTAGATAAGTTAGTTGTTATACAGCAATTGAATGTGACATTTTTCAAAAGTATTCAATGCACTCCACCACAGCATGCTGCTAAAATATTAAGTAGCCATAGACTTCACACCTACAGCTATTAGCTTGGTTCATACATCACTGGTCATGTGGAACTTTCCTGTACATCCCCATCTAAACTAATAGATGATTACCCCAAGAAAAGTACAGTTTTGTACCTACCATAAATGTAGATGTCCGATAGGAATGCATCTGCAGTCCTTACAAATGGGTTGTCCTGTCGTCAGGCAGCCCTTCAGTTGGCCGGATTCCAAAGTCTGGGTCCGGCTTCGGCTGATGTCGCACTTCACCCGACGTCATCGCTGCAGTTTTTCAGGTATAAAGGCATCAGCCGATGCCATTTTCCTCAGTGTTTCTTGCCCCAGATGCCAGGAGCCCTCTTGGATGGCTAAATTTGGATAAATGCCAATGTTTCCAAATAGTAGAGAGCAAACACATAAAATAAGCATGTATGTACATATATACAAACAAATACACCATAATAGATCCCCCCCAAGCTAGCTGAAGGATGGCAAATACCCTAGGAGTACCTCAGAGGGGAAGGTGGGTGGGTAATCCTGACTGCAGATGCATTCCTATCGGACATCTACATTTATGGTAGGTACAAAACTGTACTATGTCCTTCAAGGATGCATCTGCAGTCCTTACAAATGGGTAGAATACCATAGCTAAACAAGGGGAGGAGGAAAAGAGTAGAGATTATGGTGTAGCTAGGATCCCTTGCAAAACAGCAGTGGCAAAACCTGCTCGGGATCTAGAGTATAAAGGTAAATTGTAATGCTTGGCAAATGTATGCACGGAGGTCCAAGTAGCAGCCTCTATAATGTCCTTGGTAGCCACTCCTCGTAAGAAAGCTGTGGTAGTGGCTGTAGCCCTTGTGGAGTGAGGCCTGATGTTCTCTGGAGTTTTCTTTCCATGGTAGGAGTAACAAAATCTAATGCAATTTCCAATCCATTTGGAGATTGTCTGTTTTGAAATTGGTTTTCCTTCCTTTCCTGTGGCATATGCTACCAGAAGCTGGTCAGTTTTTCTATTGGACTTAGTCCTGTCCAGGTAGTAGCGTAATTGTCTATGTACATCCAAGGTATGCAAGAGTCTTTCTCCCCTGTTCTGTGGATTTGGGAAGAATGTAGGTAGGTGGATAGCCTGATTTAATGACACTCTGGATACCACCTTAGGCATAAATGTAGGATTTGTTCTCATGGACACTCTATCTTGATGGAAGATCAGGAATGGTTGCACTGCCATTAATGCCTGTAGTTCAGAGACCCTTCTTGCTGAAGTTATTGCCAGCAGGAAAGCAGTCTTCCAGGATAAGTATTGTAATTCTGCTGTTGCTGCTGGCTCGAAAGGGGGAAGTGTCAGTTTTTCTAGCACAAAGTTCAAGTCCCATGCTGGCAATGGTGGTTTCCTGGGAGGTTTTACATTTTTAATTCCTCTCAGAAACTGTCTGAGCAGAGGATGAGAGAAGACAGGAGGATCCAAGCTGTATTCTGCTGAAATAGCTGATGCATGTATCTTGATGGAAGAATAGGACAGGCCTGTGTGAAAGAGCTCTGCCAAGTACTCCAGGATGTTGGCTATGTTTACCAGTGTCACATCTTCTCCCTTTGCAGTACTCCAAATGAGATATCTTTTCCATTTTGCTGCATAATTCTTTCTTGTTGAAGGTCTACGAGCCTCCAAGATTATGTCTTTAACCCTTTGGGATAAATTTTGGATTAATTGCTGTTATGTAATGTTCCAGACAGTTAGCTGCAGAGTTTTCAGGTTTGGATGCAGGATGTTGTAGTTGTTCTGTGTTAACAGTAATGGGATCAGGGGTAGTGTCCATATTTGTTCCCGAGACATGCTCCTCAGTAATGGGTACCAATGTTGGCTTGGCCAGTCTGGAGCTATCAGGATGATCCTTGGACGGTCTTCTTTGATCTTCAGAAGCACCTTGTGCATCAAAGGAAGTGGTGGGAATGCATATGCTGTCAAGTTTTTCCAACTGAAAGATAGGGAGTCCACCTTCCAAGCAAGTGGGTGGTACGTCCTTGTGCAGAATTTCTTTAGCTGGTGATTGAGTGGGGATGCAAACAAGTCTATTTGTGGTAATCCCCATTCTCTTGTGATGGCTTTGAAGATGTCCGGATGTAGCATCCATTCGTGGGCATCTGTGGTAGTTCTGCTTAATATGTCTGCTAGAATGTTTTCTTTTCCTGGTACAAAAATTGCTTGTAACTGAATGTTGTAGCTCAGGGCTACATCCCATAGGTCCAGTGCCAGCCGGCACAGAGGATATGAATGTGTGCCTCCCTGTTTGTTGATGTACCACATAACTGTGGTGTTGTCTGTCCTTATCATCAACTGACCTTCTTGGAGAAATGGTCTGAATGACTGGATTGCCAATTTTACTGCCAGCATCTCCTTTAGATTTATGTGTAGGCGCAGCTGGTCTTGAGTCCATAAGCCTTGTATGCACTTGCTCAGCATATGTGCCCCCCAACCGAGGTCTGAGGCATCTGTCGTGATGGTTTGGCTTGGTGGACTGTTGCAGAAGGGCAATCCTGTGTTTGATTGACAGGCCTGAGCCCACCACAGGAACTCTTGCTTCAGGCATGGGATTATTGGAATTTTGGTTTCTAGGCTGTGCTTGTGTTGGGACCATAAATTCTTTAGGCACCACTGTAGCTTTCTCATATGCAGTCTGGCATGAGGGACCAGAATTATGCAGGATGCCATGAAGCCTAGAGCTTGCAGTACTTTTCTTGCAGTTAGATGGTTGTGCTTTGTTAATGCCAAGAAGTAGAGAGGTAGTTGCTCTTTCTTTTCTGCAGTTAGGAATGCCATTTGTTTTGATGTGTCCAGCTCTGCACCCAGAAAGGTTATTCTTTGGGATGGAATCAGCCTTGACTTTTTTATATTGACTGTATATCCCAAGGCTTGCAGCAGGTAAATGACTCTTTGTAAGTCTTCTGTTAGCTTGCTTTTGTTGTCCGCTTGTATCAGGCAGTCGTCCAGGTAGGGATAAATTTGGATCCCCTGAAGTCTGCAATGAGCAATTACTGATGCCAGGCATTTCGTGAACACTCTGGGCGCAGTAGATAAGCCAAAAGGCAATGCTGAAAATTGATAATGCCCTGATCCTGCAAGAAATCTGAGGTATCTTCTGCAAATTGGTCATATGGGGACGTGCAGGTATGCCTCCTTGAGATCTAGAGTTACCAGCCAAGACTCCTTGCCCAGCATGGGAAGAAGCTGCTGTAGGGTCAGCATTTTGAATTTTGGAACAATGAGGAATGTGTTTAAAGCGGACAGGTCTAGAATGGGTCTCCATTTGTTTTCTTTTCTTGGTACCAGGAAGAGTCTGGAGTAAAATCCCTTTCCTTGCTCCATAGATGGCACCTTTTCCACAGCTCTCATTTTTAATAGCTGAGATATTTGCTTTAGAGCTTCTGCCCTTTGAGTAGGTGGTAGGTTTGGCATTCCTCTCTTCCCTGGTAGAGTATGGAAATGGAACCTGTAACCTTTGTCTATAGTCTGCAAAATCCATTTTTCCCTTGTGATGCAATGCCAGTTCTTTGAAAATAAAGTTAGCTTTCCGCCTAAGGGTGCTTCTAGTTGTTCCCTGGTAGGTGGTGCCACTGTCAAGTCACTGTGATTGAGTTGTTGTAGTGGTGGTGGCTGCGTCCGTGCCTCGCTGGTTGTTACCTTGCCACTGGCGTCCCCTGTAGGCACCCCTGGATTGGTTTCTGCCTCTAGAACGCCTATTCCTGCCTCTCTGTGTCTTAGAGGAGTCCGGAAAGGACCAATTCTTGGAGGGCCAGTTCCTGCTAAACCTTGGAGGTTGAACCTGTAAGAAATCTTTCACCGTTTGTACAGATTTCGCCTTCTCTTCCATCTTTTTTAGTACCTGCTGAGCAGGTGAACCAAATAAATTGACCTTGTCCATGGGTGCATCCAAAAGCTTTGATTTGACATGGTCTGGTAATGCCTGTTCTTTCAACCATGCATGCCTCCTGATAACTGTGCCAGTCATGGCTGATCTAAAGGAAGCCTCCAGTGCATCATAGCCACATTTTAAAGAATGGTTACTAACTTGCTGTATGTTATGTACCATTTCCTGAACATATTTTTATCTAAAGATTCTTCAGAGGACAGCTTTTTAGTTAACTGGTCAAGCATAAACTCTTGATATTGAATCATATGAAATTGGCAGTTCAAAGCCCTAGCTGACAAGGTAGCAGAAGTGTAAACTTTTTTACCCCATCTCTCTAAGGACCTGGATTCCCTTTCAGAGGGGAGGGGGTTTTTAGTAGAAGTAGCTGCTACAGCTTTAGGGCCCTGGGAGATAGTCTCTGGATCTGCAAAAGGAGCCTTGTATAAATGGTGATGAGTGTCCGGGACCCTGTAGAACCTATCGGGCTTAGCAGGAGCCGGAGGTAATGAATCAGGAGCAGTGCAAGCATCATTAAATGCATCATCTACAACAGACAGAACTGGAGGTATAGCTAGAGGCCTATGTTGTGGCAAATGTAGAAAGGTTCTGAGCCTTTTTCTGGAGTCTGAGAAATCTTGGCCCTGCCACTGAAATTGTTCCCTCATAGCATGCAAGGTTTCCCCAAAGGAAAATTCCTCAGGTGGAGAGGCTGAAGGAATGGACTCTTCAGCATCAGAGTCTTCGTAAGGAGAATAAGAAGCCTCAGGAGGGGCTATATGTTCAGAGTCATCAGAGGAATCATCAGTGGATACTGGTTCAGGGGGCTCTGCTCTAGGCCTCTTTTCTGGAGGTGGAAGAGAGGACCTGTCTGGATGAGGCTGGGATCCACGAATTAAAGAAATTAGATACTCAGCCAAAGAAAGCATATGAGAGCTAGTGCTGGGCCTGTGTGGGGGCGGTTTGGCAGGCACAGTTTTTGAAGCTTTGGCTGCTTTAGCCCTGGCAAAGGCCTTAATAGACATGGCTGCAGGAGGCCTAGCAGCTCCACGTGCAGGGGTTGAAATATCCAGGGGAATAGTGTCTGATAATTCCTGAGAAACCGCAACAGAAGGTTGGATTTCAGAAGCCGATTCTACCAGGTTAGAGGAGGCCTCGGTAGAAGGCATGGTTTCGGCTGAAGAAAGAACCGTTTGCTCGGTTTCGGCCGAAACCAAGACACTCGCGGTTTGCTTAATCGCGGTTTCGGCCGAAACTGCGGACCGCGAGTGTCGGTCCTTTTCTTTACGTTTTTTGGAAATTTGCGTTGTCGGAGGATCCGACGGCATAATATAGGCAAAATCAGAGCCGAAAATCTGTTCAGCAAACTCCGACGGACGCCTAAGCGTCCGTCGGTTAAAAGCACAGGCTAGACAAGCTGCTACGCGTGGTCTGGGCCTAAACAATGTATACAGTAGGAGTGGAAATCTTTATGAGGTATTTGTTTCCCACAAGATAAACAGTTATTCACTTTCTCTGACATCGGCTGAGGCAAGAAAGAGTCCCCAACGGGGTACTTAGCTTTTTAGAAGTCTTCGAAGTAGTATTCGGTAGTAGTAATCTCTGGATCTGACCGACCGGCACTTGCGAACAGCTTCTGCTTCGGGCGCCACGCGGCAAGAAAGACTGAGGAAAATGGCATCGGCTGATGCCTTTATACCCGAAAAACTGCAGCGATGACGTCGGGTGAAGTGCGACATCAGCCGAAGCCGGACCCAGACTTTGGAATCCAGCCGACCGAAGGGCTGCCTGACGACAGGACAACCCATTTGTAAGGACTGCAGATGCATCCTTGAAGGACATCTGCAATTAATGACTACCTTTTTACTTTCTTTATTAATGAGTACACCTTTATACAAATGATACCAAATTGCTAAGGTATTCTGAAGACTCCACTATTTTTGCAGTGATCCAAACTTATCCATGCTCACCTCACCTATGTAAGTATTAACTAATGCAATAATGGTATGGCTTGAGAGCTCAAAACTGACAGAACTTGAAAAAAAAATGAAACTTATGTTGGTCTGCCTGAAAGATACAATAGCAAATCCTTCTCCTCCCCTATGCATTCTCCTTAGGCTCTAACTCAAATCCTCAGATCTCATTTGCCACTCAAATGTTTTGGATATGTGGACAGCTCTCAGTGATCTAAGTAGGATTTTTTCGTATAGCTATGCTCCTCTGATATTGTGACAGTTTTCAACGTTCATTACTATTTCTTCTCAGCTATAGTTTAGGTTAGTGTTTTGGTAAAACAGTTTTGTTGTTTGCTTATGAAGCATTAAGGCCTTTACCTGCCAGCTTGTTCTAGACATAGTGTAAGGTTTATAACAATAAGGGTTTTATTATAATAGTGTTCATTAGTCTTTAGTATGTACCAGTGTTTGTTAGTATTGTTAGCATTACAACCATGTCAGAATTTGCAGGATTCAAACAATATTCAGACTCCGGGAACAGGTTACCTCCTCAGGACCCACACTCCAGATATTTTGTCTTGGTGCCGCTCACAGACATAGAGTGCCAGTCTTGCACTGCCTCCAAAAGGGTCAAAATGGTATTAAAGAGGCTCCTTCCAGCACAGACAGGGGCTATCCCTTCACCTTCCTCTTCTTCAAAGAAAGAAAATATGAAGTCAAAGGCTCATGAGAAAGAAAAAGAAGATAGGACAGAAAAGGAAAGGTGGAAGTCACTGTCAAAATCAGCAAACAGGAGGTCTTTTGAACTGACAACACTGGTCGGTCCCGAACCCAAGTACCCAGAACATCAAATCCGACTGCTCCTCGAGCCTGATCTCTATATTCTAGAACCAGTTACTCACCAGGACCAGTGAGCTTCAAATTCCAAACTGCCATTTCTCAAGAGTAAAGATATCATCAACCTTTTTCTGTAGCATCTTCCACTTGATCATTAAGAAGCCTTACAAAACTCGACATCGACAGGATGATGAAATTTCTGAGCTACAGCTTGGGGTTATCCCAGCACCATCCCCTGGGAAGGTACTGAGTGTTGGCCACTTACCCCCTCTTATACAAGAGACTGCAACAATCCATTCTTTGGCTTCGGTTTTACGGAAGCCGACTGGAACTTTAGCACCTTTGTTGGCACTAGAACTTCATGTGTCTTTGATACTGGCTGTATCCCAATCTCTCTTGACTTTGATCCTGGTGTATAAAGATGAGACTTGGAGCTGAGCTCCTTAGGGGTGAATTGACACAGAGATTCTCAGAGCCATCTCTTCCCTTAGGGGCTTCAGCCCTGGATAGCTCAGATCTGAGATCTGCTTCTGGGGTGGGGCTCAGTGGCACTGAGGTTTCTCACTCGACTTTGGATCAGAGGGAATTATCAGCTCCAGCAGCAGCTTTAGCCTTTGAAAGAGTTTTGGCAATTTCCAAAGACAAGGTAGTTTCAATCATTTTGGTTTCACCCAAACCCCACCTACATTCTACTGCTTCATGTCTTCATCCTGTCTTACAAACAGAGTCAGCAACAAGGGTTTCATAGGAAATCTACTTCATCAGATCCCTGTCTGATACTGACCCTTGTACTCCATCCCCAGAAGGTGTTCCCAGGAAATGGACATGCCAGTGGAAGTGTCTAGACTCATCACCAGAGTCTTTCTCTTGACTTAGAGGAAGAAGAGGGCTCCCTCTCTGAAGGTGTCTCATTTGGTGACATTCTAGAGTTAATGAAAAAGAGGATGGACGTCCAAAGACCCTTCTCCAGATGAGTCAGTATTCTTAGAAGCCTTTGGGTCCAGACCAACATCATCCTGGGTGGTATACCACAACCTTGTTGATCCACTTACCAATCTAATGGCTCAATGGACCCTGATGTGGTGGACTCCGTACTGAAAAAGGGATGAACGCATATTACCTGCGCCAACAGGAAGCACTAGAAAAGTGTCCATCTGTAGATGCTGTGTTGGTAGCAGCAGCCACAAGGACAGAGCTACTGGAAGAAAGCTTATCTGCTCATCCCTCTAACAGAGTATCTAGGGAGATGGGCAGATTTGGGAAGTGAGTCTATATGTCAGCTACTTTTGCCGTCAGATCATTGAACTATCTTGTCCATTTATCTAGGTTCCAGACAGATTTGATTAAACAGATTGCCAAGTCCTTCTCGGGGGTGCTGTCTGCAGATGTTCAGAAAACAGTCGACTTCCAGCTTGCCACCTTAAATCCTCCTCCAATGTGTCTTCTTTCTAATGCAGCTAACAGTATGGCCATAGCCATAGGCACCAACATTACCATACATTGCCATACCTGGATGCAGATTTGTAACTTTGCAGAAGGCTTTAAGTCATCCTTTGTTAATGCCCTTTATGATAGTCCCACCTTGTTTGGACCGAAAGTCAAAGATACATTCACCAAGAGAGTGTAAGACTCTCTTTGCAGTGGCAGCACACTTCACCACCCGCACAAAAAACTTTGTCTAGGAACCAAAGGTTGGGAAGAAGATGTGGTTCTGCAAATCACAGTCTTTTCCAAGATTCCCAAGGTGACAGACCTCCCACTGGCACAGGGTAAGGCAATTTTAATGGACAATATCCAAGAGGCAGAGGGAAACCACACAATCAAGTTTTTGCAGGTCATTCTCTGAGAAAACATTTCAGTGCTAAAGAATGACTGCCCGACTGCTGCACTCTGGAGGCAGTTGGAGGCATTTCTCCTTGCACCCTCAAGCCTGGCACATGATGATAACAGATTTATGGGTGGTAGGAATAATATCCACAGGCTACTCAAGTCCCTTTTCCTTCCCTCCTCAGGTAAAGAAGAATGCCCCTGAAGTTCCACAGAGTTAGTGGAATTTAGTACCAACGAAAATTCAAAGCTGCTAGAGAAATGAGTAATCTAGTCAGGCCTCACAATCAGTTAGAGCCCGGAGTCTACTCTATGTTCTTTTGAGTACTGAAGAAAACTGGGGACCTCAGACTCAGTTTCAATCTTAGTCACTTAAACCAGTTTTGTAAGACAGAAAAAATTCTGGATGATCACGTTTTAGTCCATTTTACCTGTTCTGAGGAAGGATGATTGGATGTGTTATATAGATCTCCAGGACATTATTAACATATCAAAATAGTGAAGCATTCCAGGAGATTTCAATCATTTCCAATTCAGAGCACTGCCATTCGGTCTTACTACTGCCCCCAGTGTGTTCACCAAAATCATAACAGTAGTAGTTGCACACCTGCTCCTATATGGGATCCAGGTCTTTCATTACCTTGATGACTGGCTCCTCACTGCGTCAACTGAGCATCTCATCACACACAGGGATCATGCACTCCAGCTGCTTCTGAACCTAGGAATTTCCATAAAACTGACACCGTTATTCCCTTGCACAAGGGTGGTGCTTCCAATGACCGCAGGAACTATGGACCTAATCATCTGACTAGCCTTATCTACAAGGCCATGGAGTGAATCATCATGAATCTTATCAACAAAGATATAGGTAATCTCCAAACACTTGACCCTACACAGTTTGGATATGTCAAAGGGAGATCATGCCCAACTTGGTGCTTCTTTGAGACAGTCACCACGGCTCTGCATGAGTGGTAATTTGTGCATTCAGCCTACCTAGACTTAGCTAAGGCTTTGACACTATCCCATATTCAGGCATCACTGACAAACTCACCCACCAAGGTATCAACCCTTATATCGCTAGATGGGCCGCTAAATGGCTCAGTAATAGAACCCATACAGTCAAAATAGGGGAATCCACCTCCAACAGCAGACTTGTAACCAGTGGTGTTCCACAGGGATCTGTCCTTGGACCTCCATTTGGAATCTATTTCTCCGAAGTACAAGCTGATCTGTGGCTGAAATATTTGCTGATGACTGCAAACTGAGAGCAGTCACAGAATCTCCAAATTATGTCAACATCCTACAAGAGGGCCTTACATGAACAAATGATTGGTGACAAAGCCATGGCCTTAAACTCAATTCAAAAAATGTATTATCATCCCTTTCGGTAAGTGCAGTGTTCCTGCTAAATACCACTTCGATAACAACACCCTAAGTGCGCACTCAGTGATGAGAGACCTGGGCACACAGGTTGACAGCAACCTTACCTTTGATCACCATGTCTCCACAGTGGTAAGAAGGGCATTCTGTATTGCTCATCTCATAAGTAAGGGCATTGCATCCAGAAAAAAAGAAGTCATAACCTCTGCACTCTTACCTCATCGGGCCAATAACTGAGTACAACACTCCTTTTGGTATGTACCTTTCCAAGCACCTACAGCAACTGGAGAGATCACAACGGTTCCTCACAAGGACAATTCAAAGTCTGTCCTACGTGGATCATCTGAAATCACTGTCACTTTATTCTCTTTCATACAGACTACTCAGAGGTGATCTATGCCTTGCATATAAGGCACTCTTTGACCCTGCTTTATTAGAAATGCTGCATATCTGCAAGTCAAATGTTATACCAGTTACTCGCTCTAAAGACCTTAACCTGGCATGTGACATTAATAGAACCTGCTAGAGGGACAGATGCGTCTCCCAGAGGTTACCACACCTTTGTAATGGACTCCACTTCATGTCAAACAGAGCACCACAGTGACCCTCTTCAAAAGCAATCTGGACGATTGGATGGGTAATGGTAAATTCACCCCGGGGGTTCCACCTGTGTCCCTCTTGGACAGGGGCAGTTGGTGCTGATCATGGAAATAAGGGTAGAACTTGGCTAGGCTTGTAAGGGCCCTAGAGCCATTAGCCAAGTAACTTCCTACAATCCTATGAAACCTGTCCAAATGTCAACTGACTCCAACTCAGTATAGAATTCATGAGATGCCACCTAAACATCAAGCTTCAGAGAGTCAACCTGCCCCAATCAAGTGTCCAATCACTTTGGCTAACAGCTCTTCAATTCCTGCACCACCCAACACCACCAGCAAGGTGAATTCTATGCGTTTTGGGTCCTATGGCATCCACAGTTCTAATTATTGTATTAGCTAGATATTTCATGAGAGTTCTGCAAAGGGCCTTAGCAGTTCAGTGGTCTTAATCTACACAACTTCCTCACGCAAAAGTTTGGATTACACAGATCTGCAAAAAGGACATATCTTGGTGGATCACAGCACCATTAATGACTGAAGGATTAACTTTTCAGACATTATCACCTACAGCGACAGCAACCACAGATGCATCACTTCTCAGATGGGAGAGAGCATTTGGAAGGGAAAATAGTCCACAGTTCTTGGACTGTAACAGAGGTCAACCTTCACATCAATGACTTGGAGATAAGAGAAGCCCTCCTAGCATTTCAGATACTAAAGGAACTCCTTCCCAAGGGTGTGATAAGCATACAGACAGAGGACATGGCTTTGGTATGGTATATCAACAAACAGCAACAAGATAGATTCCAAGACAAATGACAGGATCCAATTCTTATTTAAAAATACGTGTTTAATGTATAAAAATATAAAAACAGGTTGAGCGCTTTCTTCTACTGACCGCAGATTTTATCAGAACACACAGCAAATGATTTAATTCCCTTATATACTGATATTTCCCGCCCTAAACATTCAGTTATTCACTTATTCAATGAAATACTGGGTCAAAGCTGTTTTTAAAAAAATAGTACCTATATAAAATCCCTGTATTAAATACATATAAAATACAGCTCATGAAGTGCTGCAGTAACTACAATACATGAAACATGATACATATACAATGTCCTATTCAGATGCACATTATATATTATCTGACTATCTGTATTAAAAAATACATTTCCAGTTTATTACTTATGTATACATACACAACTAAGTTTCCAGCAATCAAAGAAAGTTCACTAGATATATGTGATGCATAAAACTTGTCCAGCAACTGCATATAAGCTTGTTTAGTCCACACACTGTTAACTGAAATATATATTTTTTATTTTTTTCATTTTTAAACCCTAATAAGTGGTTTTGTGGGAATATGTTCATTGATACCTAGGGCACTGGCCGCATTTAATCTTATCTGCCATTTAATTTCTTTCTCTCCTAATATGGCCTTGACATTCCCTCCCCTAGGGTCACTACTCAATACAAATATACAGACTCATAATAAGATGTTTGATAGTTTTGGTAAACAGTTTATGGAATTTATAATATCTTGTAATGACAGTAAACTCAGTACATTATTGAAGGAAGTTGATGAACTGAACATCTCCATAACCAATGATTTGTTATATCCACAATGGGAAAATTTACATTATAAGCAATATCAATATGCTGAATCCAGTTGTAAAAAAATGTTTGATAGGAAATGTAAAAAATATTTAAGAGATTTAAGGCAATACAAGAACAATACAGCCTAGCAATTGAGTACTGTTTATAATAATAAATCTGAATATGGTAAGAATGTAAGGGACCATATACAAAGTATCAACAGAATGGAACAAGAAGGAGAAATGCAACATCATGATGATTTTTTAGGACAGGGGGACAAGTGGAGATGGAATTACAAACAGGGAACATGGGGAGACAGGGGGAGACGATATTATCAGAGCAACAGGCAATATGTGAAATAACCCAATAGGAACATATAAAAATTGATGGGGTTATCCACAGTCTGGGAGATTTAAAAATGTATAATTATACACAACATCCTGTGCGTTTGGAACACTCCAAGGTATTTTCCAAAGGTATGAAATTCATACCCAGGAGAAGATTCAATGTGGTTGACACATTGGTTGAATTCAAGTTATATATGAGAAAACTGAACCTGAGTGTATTCTTTCAGAATAGCACATATGGGGGAATAAGTAACAACAATTTAAAGAAAAGAAGTAACTTTACACCCCCGATGCATAATACCTTAACTACATTTGAAAAGGTAGTAACTAAAAAAATATATGATATGCACAATAAGACACATAAGGTCAAGGTTCATAATAACTGGAGTATAGAAGAAGATAAGGCCCTTAGCCAACTTTGTGACACTAACAATATCCAGATAATGACCCCGGATAAGGGTGGGGGGATAGTGTGGTATGATATGGAGGACTATAACCAGAAAATATTTGACATTCTTAACTCTGAACAATATGAGACTTCATCCTTGAATCAAATAAATATTGCACACAGAAGGATAGACCTGTATTTGGAGGAATACCTATTAGATGAGCGGATAGATATGGATCTTTATGGATTTTTGAAAGTAGACAATCCTGTATTAGCAACTATAGTAGGGATACCAAAGATACATAAGAGTGTAAATAATCCTCCTTTTAGACCCATAATTTCTGGAAGTAGGAGTAAAACTTTTCCCTTTGGAAAAGTAATAGATCAATGGTTGAAGCATATTTATACAAATGTTCCACATCTAATAAAAGATTCTTGGGATTTTTTGGGGAGATTTAAACAAGAATTATGGGATGATAATATGATATCTGTAACCACTGACATAAAAGATTTATTCTCCCGTATACCAAGAATAGATGGGGTTACTAGATTTATCAATAGTGTACATAAGTATTCACAATTAGAGTGGGATAGAACTGAACTCATAACAGAATTCATTAATATAGTCCTTGATAACAATTATATTTACTTCGAAGGGGAATATTATAAACAAATCTTAGGAGTAGCTATGGGGGCAGCTTGTGCCCCCATATACGCAAATCTTGTATTACTAGATTGGGAAGAAGAATTTATTTTGCAGACACCTTGGAAAGAAAATATAGTATGTTATGTGAGATTTTTGGACGATATGTTTATATTATGGAAAGGGACTGAAGAATTAGTCACACAATTTATTGAATATATCAATTGTAGTAGCCCATATTTAAAATACACACACAATATCAGTAGAATGGGAATTAATTATCTGGATACATACATCTTTAATGATGGACATACTTTTCAATCCAGAATTTACAGGAAAGAAACTTTTTGTAATTCATATTTGGAATATTCTAGTAACCATCCATATACTCAGAAGAAAAGCATCTTGAAAGGGCAATGCATTAGGGTAGCCAGAATGACTTCCAGTAAAGAAGATGTGATCAAAGAAATCAGATTCATAGGTGAATTATTTAGAGAAAGAGGACATCCTGTGAATTTAATTAAGGACATCACCGAATATGTGATAAGTGAATGGGGAAGGAAGTATACTCAACTCTTGGGTAGTGAAAATAACATCCAGACTATCAAAGATAAGAACAGAAGTGATGATGGATATCAAAGGGCCTACATTTTAGAATTTAGTCCGTATTCTGGAGAAATTAGGAATATTATAGAAAGAAATTGGAATATACTAACTAGTGACGATACAATGTATGGCAAAATTGGAGAAAACCCCCTTTTGTGTATAAAACAGGGATGAATATCAAAAGAATGATAGAGGTTAGGACATTTAATAGGAAGGAAACAACTATAAAGAATTCTGAAGGAACCAAATGGTGTGGACATTGTAATCAATGTCCATACATCCTGGAAGACAAACAGTTATGTCTTGAAAATAACATTATGAGTAGAATATATTTCAGAAGGGGGAATTGACAGACACAGCATGTCATTTATTTGGGAAAATGTACAACATGCCCCAGTTATTATGTGGGGAAAATGGACAGAAGGTTGCGAAAGGATTTATGATCATCTCTATTGTATTAAAAAGAAAGACAGGAATAATGCATTGTTTAGGCATTTAGATGAAAGTACTGGATGTGACTCATTTAAGTTTGCCATACTGGAAGTGGTTAGTAGTGACCCGAGGGGAGGGAATGTCAAGGCCATATTAGGAGAGAAAGAAATTAAATGGCAGATAAGATTAAATGCGGCCATTGCCCCAGGTATCAATGAACATATTCCCACAAAAAGTACAGTTTTGTACCTACCATAAATGTAGATGTTCGAGTGTTCACCCTGCTGCAGTCATCACACTTGGGTTATCCTGCCGTCAGGCGGTCCCGCAGTTGGCACGAATTCCAAAGTCTTGGTCCGGCATCGGTTGCTGTCGCTTCTTCCCTGACATCAGAGCGTCAGGGGTATATCAGAGGCATCCAACACCATTTTCTTCAGTTTTTCTTGCCCCAGGTGTCAGGTGCCCCCAATAGGTAGGCAATATATATTGCTATATAAAAATATACATATAAAAATAAAACAATACCTTCAGTCACAAGCAAATACACCACAGAGGTTGCGTAGGATAGAAAGGTATAGATAAGTCTAGTTAGTTCAGAGGGGATGGAGGGAGGGTAACCTGGACTGCAGCAGGGGGAACACCCGAACATCTACATTTATGGTAGGTACAAAACTGTACTATGTTCATCGTGTTACCCTGCTGCAGTCATCACACTTGGGTAGAATCCCAAAGCTAAGGATGGGCGGTGGAGTCAAACAGAGTTAGAGGAGGCAAGAAGGTCCTGCAAAACTGCAGTGGCGAAGCCAGCTCTAGTCTTAGAGTAAAGTGGTAAGTGGTAATGTTTGGTGAAGGTGTGCACTGAACTCCAAGTTGCAGCTTCCATAATTTCCTTGGTAGGCACCCCCCTGAGGAAGGCTGTAGATGTAGCTGCTGCCCTGGTGGAAGCATCTCTTTCTTAGGCATAGAGCCTAGACCTGGAGACTGAAGTGTAGGCTTTTTTGGTTTTAGAGGAGTCTTAAGCTTAGCATAAGATTTTATGGTGAGGGTAGTCGGTCTGAAGACACCTTCAGACACCGAAGGTGTTTCTGTAGCACCGGCTTCCCTTACTGCAATGTCGTCGGTGGGGCCTAAGGAAAATGGCTGCGTCGGCCTAGAAATCTCTGCTGTGGGATCCGATGCGGTCTGGGGATCCAATTCAGCGGTAGCCAGGGGCTGTGTAGGTGCCTCACTGAAAACCGGAGAACTGGCGACCGGGCCAGCCGAGGCCTCGGAGTCTGGCTTGGATCTAGGCTGCCAGTCCTTATCCTTGCGTTTTTTATGCACGCCGGTAGTCGGTTGCTCTGACGGCATAGTGTAATTAAATTTTCTACCGAAGTAGTGTTGTGCGAAATCAAAGCGACGCTTTATAGTTCGCTTATTGAACCTAGCACAAAACCGACAACCAGTGACGTCGTGGTCTGGGCCTAGGCAAGATATACAAAAAGAATGAAAGTCCTTATGAGGTATTTGCTTCCCACAAGAAATGCAATTGTTAACTTTTTCTGACATCAGACTGAGGCAAGAAAAGGTTCCCCAATTTAAGAACAGTTTTATCTACACCTACTCTGTTTGAGAAAAGCAGAACATTACAAGGAAAACATGATTCACTTAATGCTACACTGCAACTTTTTGCACAAAGCAAATTTTATTACAAAGTTAAACACTATGGTAACAGTGCACAATGATTATTTTAGTAGTGACAGATGCATTAATGCATTATCTGATTCAACAGCATGGTGTCTTATTCTGTGGTTCTGAATAACCTGCCTTGGTGAACTTACAACAAGCTGTTCCATTTCCTGGCTGTGTGTGCATTTACTTCCCCAACGGGGTACTTAGCTTTGATGACTTCGGACTGAAACTCGATTTGAAAATCTCAGATGTCGGCTGACCGGCACTTGCGGACTGCTTCTGCTTCGGGCACCGCGCGGCAAGAAAGACTGAAGAAAATGGCATCGTATGCCTCTGATATACCCCTGGCGCTCTGACATCAGGGAAGAAGCGACAGCAACCGACGCCAGACCAAGACTTTGGAATTCGTGCTGACTGGGGGACCGCCTGACGCCAGGATAACCCAAGTGTGATGACTGCAGCAGGGTAACACTATGAACATCCACTTATTAGGGTTTACAAATTAAAAAATAAAAAAAAATATATATTTCAGTTAACAATGTGTGGACTAAACAATCTTATATGCAGTTGCTGGACAAGTGTTATGCATCACATATATCTAGTGAACTTTCTTTGATTGCTGGAAACTTAGTTGTGTATGTATACATAAGTAATAAACTGGAAATGTATTTTTTAATACAGTCAGATAATATATAATGTGCATCTGAATAGGACATTGTATATGTATCATGTTTCATGTATTGTAGTTACTGCAGCACTTCATGAGCTGTATTTTATATGTATTTAATACAGGGATTTTATATAGGTACTATTTTTTTAAAAACAGCTTTTGACCCAGTATTTCATTGAATAAGTGAATAACTGAATGTTTAGGGCGGGAAATATCAGTATATACGGGAATTAAATCATTTGCTGTGTGTTCTGATGAAATCTACGGTCAGTAGAAGAAAGCGCTCAACCTGTTTTTATATTTTTATACATTAAACATGTATTTTTAAATAAGAATTGGATCCTGTCACTTGTCTTGGAATCTATCTTGTTCTGTGTCTTTTGGGAGATTGTTGGGATTCCTTGAACCACCTTTGGGATATCAACAAACAGGGAGGAACCCAGACCTACACTCTGTGTGCAGAATTCATGAGGGTTTGGCAAAGGGCAATGTCTTCACAATGCTTTCTGACAGAAACACATCCCAGTTCCTCCAATGTACTGGCAGACAAACTAAGCAGGACACTACTGATGTGTCATGAGTGGTCCCTCAATCCTACCCTGACATGAACAATTTTGAGTTGCTGGGGCCAACAGCTGAGACCTATTTGCCTCCTACCCGAACAAGAAATGCAGCTGGTATTTTTCCCTTATCCCTCCACAGGGAGAGTTACTGAGGGATGCTATAGTCTTCATTTGCCACATTTGACTCCACCCCCAAGCATCCTGTATTGTTTTCACACTCTCCCTCTAATGAACAAATTCAGACAAAAAGCAAGAAAGTGCTAGGCCAGAGTAATCCTCATTGGCCGCATCTGGCCCCAACAGATTTGGTTTCCTTACCTATTGCCTGTCCTAGTGCATCCTCCAGTGATGTTGGATCAATATTCAGACCTATTAACTCACCCATTTGGATGGCCTTCTCCAGATCAGAAGTCCATGAAACTAATCACATGGCTCCATCAATTTTAACTATAGCCAGAGATGGCAGGCTTCCCCAGCAGGAGTCAGTATTCTTTCCGCGATTCACAGAAGCCATCAATAAGGAAAAAATACCACAGTAAACTGTCTGGACCCCATTTTAGCACCAGTTCCTTTCATACCTCAACTTTTTATCTGATCTATTTGACAAAGGTTCCAGTTTCTCACTTGTTAAGGTACAACTGGCTGCAGTTTCCAATTTTTATGTGGAAATCAATGATATGTCCATAGCATCTCTTAAAATCTCAAAAGTCTTCCCCTAAAGGTACGTTTCTGCTAAGACCACCAATTAGAGACCCAACGTCACCATGGAACATTACTATTGTTACAAGACTTAATTTATTTTTCCTTTGAACCCACTTCCACTGCAGACTTAAAAATTTCTCAAACAGAAACAATTTTCCTGGTAGTAGTAACATCAGCCAGCTGTATATCAGAACTACATGCCCTCTCATCAAAGCCCTATTTTCTAGTTTTTCACAAGGATGGAGTTTCCCACAGAACTAATGCATACTTTAACATTAAGGCGGCATCCAAAGCTAATTTAAACCAATCTATACACCTTCTTGTTTTCTTCCCAAAGTACTTCTATGACAAAGGGAGATACTGCCAGCACAGCTATCTGGAATTTTGCAAATAATTATGTCATTTGTGAACATCAACATGATTTATATAAGATGTTTGTGTTACAACTGTATTAGAACTGTATGTCATGTGTATAGCAAATTTGTTTGAACAGACGTGTCTTGAAAAAGGTTTTTGCAATGTGCTTAAAATGTATCCACAGTGTGCCCTACTGGAATAGAACAGAAATGTACATGCACTATTGTAACTGTTTAAATGTATATATTTTTACAATGGAAACTGGAATACAGGAGGTTAACTTCAGAAAAATATCTGAAATTCAATTATTTACGGCAGCAAGAGACAGAATGTCTATACTAGGGAGCTCTCTGTATTGTCTTTATGGTGGAATAATTACTAGTTTTGAATGTGAAGGAATGCAACTGCTTTATCACTTCCAGCATCTGCCAAAGATCTGAGGTCTATGTATTTATACGGGTAGGTGCTAAATACTGCCAGCTCCCATCAGTGGGGGTTTCACCTGCAATAGTCAGATGACAAGAAATTATGTCATTCTGCAACATATCCCAGCAGTAATATTTGAGATATTAATTTGAGAACTCTCAGAGAGAGAGAGAGAGAGAGACAGCATTCTGCATTTTGTCTTGAACCTGGCAACAAGAAGACCCATTCACCACACATCTGCCTTGCTCTTAAGTACGTTAACTAGGGTATAGTAATCCTCTTAGATTCAGTAAGGAATATAGTGAAGCGTAGTTTAGATGTTTTCTCTATTTATCTGAGACTGTCCTGCAATGTTGTTTTAAATATTTCCTGTAGTTTTGAACTCTGATATTACTGTGACTATATACTGAGTATTTTCTTGTTCTTTTATTATTCATTACTAAATATATTTAAACCTTTCATCTTGGTCAAACAACCATTCGGATTAACAGTAACACTACACAGCAAAGACTGGACACCTTATTGTTAAGGGACTTAAAGTAGCTGATAAGCCAGGTGTGTGTGTGTATGTGTGTGTGTGTGTGTGTGTGTGTGTGTGTGTGTGTGTGTGTGTGTGTGTGTGTGTGTGTGTGTGTCTGTGTGTGTGTGTCTGTGTGTGTGTGTGTGTGTGTGTGTGTAAATCAAACCTCAAAGAGTGTGTGTGTCAGCTACTTGGGCAGGGACAAGAAGCACTGGTTGGACAGAGAGGGAGCTGGAGGTCTTGGCTTGGCCACTCAGTTGAGATCTCAACTCTATAGCTGTGCCAGCGGGGAGTCTTATCGGGGAGCTGGACAAAGAGGGAGAAACCAGCCCCGGACTGACTGTGGTCTCTGTGTGCTCTCAAAGGAAATTACACTTGATGCAGAAAGCTGCATCTGGCCAGTGGTGAGGATTGGGGCTCCTTCATTACTGGTCCAGTGGTGGTCATCACATTATTGGTTGGCAGTGGTGGGATATCCACATATTGGGATTTAGTGGTGTGGATATTGAACTCCTGTGGCCTGTAAACAGTGGTCACTAAAGAAGGTCTTTGTATTCTCAGGCAGCCACACAGTGAACATTCAGAGTTTCATACCACAATAGCTTTATTTATTTTTGACAAAGAGCCAGTTGGCTGAGATGTGCCAAGCCAAAGAACTAAGGCATGCCAACCCGATTAAAGCAGAAATTACTGCAGTTTTAACTACATCTGCAGCATAGACCAGCAACCAGGAAGACAACTAGACTGGCCTTGGGGATGTACCACTCTCAGAAAATGGACAATGGTTCAACTTTGCCTTGGAGGACTTAAAAATCCATCTGGCATTAAAGACACTTGAATTGGAGGCCAAGCGTTTGGAAACGGAATCAGCAGACAGACTGCAGCATTTGGAGGTCGAAGCACAATCAGAAGAGAAACTGAGATGTCTGGAGGCTGAAGAATAGATGATAATTTTGACAGTTTTATTCATATGTTTGAAAGGGTAGGTAAACACTATAATGTTAACCAAGGGCTCTGGGTACAGTTCCTCACCCCTTACTCCATGGTATAAATTGCCTGATGCTGACTGCTTAAATTATAATACAGTTAAAATTGTTTATTAGAGTTTTAAGTTAACACCTGCTTCAAAGACACACTTTCATCTGCCTTGTGTCTGTGCTCAAAAGGACACATTTTGGGCACACAAAATGCTAATATACTGCTGATGAGACACCTAGACTTGAAAACAGATATCTAATATACTACTGAGTTAAGCACTTATTTAAGACCTTTTGTTGATGGAACAAGCCCTTAGCACTTTGCCTGAGGACATGAGAATCTGGTTAGCAGATAGGGAATGTAATACCATAGATGAGTTGGGGGTCATTACTGCACAGAAAGGGATACCCAGTGCTGCACATGGGTGTAAGGGAACCCATGGTGGGCAGCCTACACTGCCCCAACAGAGTCCATGAATAACCCAGAATCAAGGGGTAATGTTTTAAATGTAACCACTGGGACCATGTAGCATATAGATGTCCACAGAGGCATGGTGGGGAAATAAAGGTGAGAGAGCCAGTAAGTGGGAATGACAGAATGTCAGCAGTAAGTTGTCTGGAGACAACAAGGGTACCAAACTACCACAAGAGATTATATTCTACCTTAGTATATGGCAAACAGGCTGCTACTAAGAGAGAGACAGCCTCTGACCAAACCACTGTGAAGCCTGCAATGGTTAAACAGGAGCACTACTAGAAGGAACCCCATTTGGCTAGGATTCACCTTGACTGGGAGGGTGGAAAAGGAAGCAAGCAAGTAGGTGTGTTTGAGGATATCCCTGCAGATGTCCTGATAGGGAATAATTTTGATGCAGTATCTGGTGTGCATGCAGTTACACACAGTCAGGCTTGCAGACAAGCATGTGGGACTGGTTGCCTGGGGGGGGGGGGGCAGACTGCACACTTGAAGCCAGGACTGATGAGGTGGTTACTTCAGAGAGGGAGCTACCCTGTAGCAGTGAAACTGAGGGTGAGCCACAGCTGCTGGTGGGTACTGATGTTCCCTTGGACAGAGTGACTGCAAGGACAGAGGTAAATAGTAGTTCCCAGGCTGACAGTAAGGCACTGCCCTCAGAGGATACTATACTTCCTGAGGAAGGGGAGCTGGGAAGGGTTACAAAGATAGAGTTGAGAAAGGCTCAGCTCTCAGACCCTACATTACAAGGTTTGAGCGACACAGCCAGTGAGGCACCTGATTCTCAAGGAAAGGGGGAATCTGTATACTGGGATTAAGGGTTACTGTATAGAGTGTGAACTCCTGAGGGAGGGCTAGAGGGTAAGAGAATACAGCAGTTGGTATTGTCCAGAGCCTACCGTTTGGCACTTCTAGCCATTGCCCATAACATTCCCTTTGCAGGTCATATTGGCATAAAGCATACCAAGTGACATATTATGCAGAACTGTTACTGGCCTGGGATTTCCAGGAATGTAACAGGGTAATGCAGGACCTGCGAGCAGTAGCAAAAGGTAGGCAAGCAGGAGACAAAGTGAAAGCTCCTTTGATGCCTTTGCCTTTCCCTGTGAAACAGGAGCCATTTCAGAAGGTAATTGTGGGGACTCTGAGTACCCCAAGTCCCAGAGGAAAGAAGTATATCCTAGTGGTAGTAAATTATGCTACTAGAAAGCCTGAGGCAGTGGCTCTGTCCTCCATGGAGGCAGCAAATGCTTTGTTAGAGATTTTCAGCATGGTAGGTATCCTAAAAGAAATACTCACTGACAAAGGTGCCAACTTCATGTCAGACCTGCTGACTTGTATGTGGGAGTGGTGTGGTGTGAAGCACCTAAAGACCACCTCCTACCATCCCCAGGCTAATGGTTTTGTGGAGAGGTTAATCTCTACACTAAAGACCATGCTATGGGCATTTGCAGACCAGTGTAAGAGGGAATGGGACAAATATTTGCCCCATCTGTTTGCTTACAGAGAGGTGTCCCAGAAATCCACAGGTTTTTCACCCTTTGAGTTGCTTTATGGGCATAGGGTGACAGGACCTCCAGATTTGATTTGCAATGAGTGGGAGGGTGAGTGTGAGTCTCACAAGGAGTCTGTTGTGGCGTATGTCCTAAATCTCAGGACAAGGCTCAAGGAATTCATGGGCTTGGCCTAGGAGAACGTGGCAGAAGCCCAAACAGCAGAAAAAGGTCTGGTATGACAGGAATGCTTGAGCTAGAGAGTATGCTGTGGGGCAGCAGGTTATGATTCTCATTCCTGTCATACACAACAAGCTAAAGGCAGCTTGGGATGGACCCTTCAAATTGGTTAGCAATGTTAACTACCTGGTAGAACTGCTAGGCAGGGGCACAAAATGTACCATGTTAACATGATGAAACCTTACCATGATAGAGACGCCCTGGTGCTAAGTACCTGTAGTAGAAGGCAGGAGGAGTCTGAGGGGGATCTATGGCTACAGGGAGCCAGCCAGCAAAATCCCAAGTTACTATAGTGGTGCCTAGAGTTGCAGGTATATGATACGACAGTGCAACACTGTAAAGGAGTCAGCAATGCAAAGGCAGCTGGGATCTTAATCTCAAGACAGGGAATGAGGCAATGTATTTCCAGATAGGTTCATTCCTCTCAAGCAATGTTTCTCAAGGGTCACTTGAAAAACTAACTTAAGTCTTCAAGCTGGGAAGATGTGTGACAAAGGGAGATGCTGCCAGCACATATATCTGGCATTTTGTAAATAATTACATGTCATTTGTGAATATTAATGTGATTTATACAGAAGTGTGACAGAGAGAGATACTGCCAGCACAGCTATCTGGAATTTTGTAAATTATAAGCCATTTGTGAATATTAATATGATTTCTATAAGTTGTTTGTACGAGTGCATTAGAACTGTATGTCATGTGTATATCAAACTTGTTTGTACAGACGTGTGTTGAAAAAGGTTTTTGCAATCTGCTTGAAATGTATCCACAGTGTGCCCTATTGGAATAGAACAGAAATGTACATGCACTATTTTAACTGTTTAAATGTATATACTTTAACAGTGAAAACTGGAATGCACGAGGTTAACTTCAGAAAAATAGCCAAAATTAAATTATTTATGGCAGCAAGATACAGAATGTTTATACTAGGGAGCTCTTTGTATTGTCTTTAAGGTGAAATAATTACTAGTTTTGAATGTGAAGGAATGCAAGTGCTTTATGACTTCCAAGATCTGCCAATGATCTGAGGTCTATGTATTTTCACAGGTAGATGCTAAATACTGCCAGCTTCCAGCAGTGGGGGTTTCACCTGCAATAGTCAGAAGACAAGAAATGAGGTCATTCTGCAAGCTATCCTAACAGTAATATTTGAGATATTAATTTGAGAACTCTCTTAGAGAGACAGCATTCTGTATTCTGTCTTGGGTCTGGCAATAAGAAGACCCATTCACCACACATTTACCTTGCTCTTAAGTAAGTTAACTAGGGTATAGTAATTCTCTTCGATTCAGTCAGAAATACAGTGAACAAGAAGTTATGTACTCACCATAATGTTCGATGTATGTAGTCCATCTCACCTCACATTCTTACCCATGGGTTCGGAGCCGAATATCGGCTCCGACTCGGCCAAACTTTTCTAGCTCAAAGTCTTCTATTGGCAGGGATAAGCAGGTATCCCATGCAGCACTGCTCCATATCCCCAGATCTAGTTTCTGCGAACATTCATTCATACCGCATGCATACATAACATTCATGTAAAGGAATAAGCTAAGAGTAAAGGGAACTCTGTAAATAGAAAAAAACCTAACCTCCAGATCCTCCAGGAAGGGGGGAGGTGGGAGGGTAACTAAGAATGTGAGCCAAGATGGAATACATACATTGAATGTTATGGTGAGTACATAATGGGTTGTCCTGTCCAGGCAGCCCCTTCGGTCGGCCGGATTTGTTGTAGTTGTTTCTGCCAACAGCAAAGGGAACAAGGGGTAGGGCCCATATTTGTCCGAGACCCAAGTATAGAGGGAGTTGCTCCTTTTTTCTACTATTAGGAATGCATCTCTAGACCTGGATTCCTTTTCAGAGAGGAGGTTTTTTGCAGGTAGCTGCTGCAGCCCTTAGACCCTGGGAGAGATAGTCGGGATCTGCAACAAATGGTGATGTGTGTCTGGGGACCTGTAGTACCCTAACGGGGCTTAGGGGGCCGAGGTAGAGATCAGGAGCAGTACAAGCATCATTAAATGCAGAAACGTTCTAGCCTCTTTCTAGAGTCTGAGAAATCCTCAGGGGTGCTCTGAGCCTCTGCTCTGTCTGGGTGAGATCTGAGTGGGATGGGTGAGTGAGCCTGTCAGAGATATCCAAGAGAAGAGGAGAGACTGAGAACTGCGAGGAGGGAGGTAATGAGATTTCCACCCAGGGAAGAGAAGAGGCCTCGGAAGGAAGAGTTCGGCTGAAGTGAAGGACTACTTGTTTCGGTTTTCACGAACCGAGACACCGCCGTTTGGTTTAAACCTTGTTGACAAACAAAACCGCCGCCCGAAGTTTTGAGGTCCTTTTTTTCGCTTTCCTTTTTAGGCGGAGGATCCGGATCCATAATGTAAGCATAATCAAAATCAAAAACAAAAACTCAAATTCCGACACCGACGCCTAAGCCCGTGGCCGGGTTAAAAGGGCTATACAAGCTAGCAGCGCCGTGTGGTCTGGGCCTAAACAAGGTAAGGTAAGAGTGGAAATCTTTATGAGGTATTTGTTTCCCACAAGTTAAACAGTTATTCACTTTTTCTGATCGGCTGAGAGAAGAAAGAGAGAGAGTCTAGCGGTGCCTTTTTAGAAGTCTCGGTCTGGCAGTAGTAATCTCTGGTTCTGACCGACCCGCCGCGCGACACAGCCGGGGCGCCACCACCAAGAAAGAGAACTGAGGATGGAGAGTGCTGATGCCTTTATACCCGAATAACTGCAGCTATGGGTGCGCGCTCTGCGCAGCCCAGACTGGCCAGCAGACTTTGGACTTGGTTGCGGGGCCGAAGGGCTGCCTGGCGACGGACAACCCATTTGTCGTCTTGATGTTATGTAGTCCAATCTTGCCTACATTCTTACCCATGGGACAGCGTCCCTAGCACCTACATCCTGGGTGGTTCATAGGAAAATACTCCTGAGTACTGTGGAACCAAAGGACGACCTGCCCCTAGATACCACGTCCAATTTGTAATGAGTAACAAATGTGTGAGGAGAAGCGCAAGTAGCTGCAGCACATATATCATCCATTGGCAATCTGGCTTGATAGGCTATGGATGTAGAAACAGCCCGAGTAGAATGAGCCTTAACCAGAAACGGCAGGTCTTTTCCTCCTGTGAAGTAGGCGAAGGAGATGCAACTGGATATCCATCTAGATAAAGTGATTTCTGAGACAGGGGACCCAATTTTGTTTTCCGAAAAGGAGACAAATACTTGGTCAGACCTTCAGAAATCTTTTGTTCGGTGCAGATAGAAATGTAACTGTCTGTGTACATCCAATTGATGAAATTTAAATTCTGCCTTGTTTAAAAATGAGGGAAGAATACAGGCAACTCAATAGACTGATTAACATTGGATACCGAAGCCACTTTAGGAAGAAAGGAAGGGTTTGATCTCAGGGAAACCCTGTCCTTATGGACAATCAAGTATGGGGGGTTGACAGAAAGAGCTTGGATTTCTGAAACTCGCCTGGACGAAGTGATTGCTATTAGGAAGGCTGTTTTCCAGGTCAGAAATTTCAAATCACAGGTAGCTGCAGGCTCGAAAGGTGGCAAGGTAAGGGCTTGTAGAACAAAATTCAGATCCCAGGTCATGATGGGTTCGTAGAGCGGAGGACGGAGTAATAGAGTACCTTGAGGAAAGCTTTACAGAGTCTGTGAGCCATCAGACTAGGCTCATTAGCGACATAAAAATTAGAAATTGCTGCCAATTGAACTTTTATGGTAGCTGAAGCAGAACCCTGATGGAAGAGCACAGACAAAAACTCCAAGACTGAAGCAATTGGGGCTGTGTAAGGATCAATATCTTGAGTATTCGCCCAAACAGAAAACCTTTTCCATTTGCTAGAATAAATCTTCCTAGTAGAGGGCTTGTGAGAGGAAGATAAAATGTGAACTACCTCCGGTGAAAAGTGATGAAGCCTAACTAACGATGGAAGTGGAGTAGCCAGGCTGTCAACTGAAGGGTCATCAGAGAGGGGTGGAACTGTACCGACATGTATGTCAGTAAATCTGGTTGTGGGTCCAGACTCCAAGGAGTGTCCACGATGTAGGGTTGGAGAAAGAGAAACCAGACTTGACGAGGCCAGTGTGGGGCAACCAGAATCATTCTGCTTCCCAAGGATTGGGCTTTCTGAATCACTTTTGACAGCAAGGGAAACGAAGGGAAAGCATAAAGTAGACCAGAGGGCCAATCGTGAACTAGAGCGTCCCTGGGTGACTCCCCCTGTAGGAGGATCAGTGTGAAGTAGCTGCTGTATTTGGCATTGAGGGGGCTGGCGAAAAGGTCACAGCAAGCCTGACCCCATCTGCTGAAGATTCGTTCTGCAACTAGACGATTCAGGGACCACTCGTAAGGCATCAGAATAGCTTAGCTTAGCCTGTCCGCTATCACGTTGGATTTCCCCGGAATGTGCATAGCCACCAGAAACCGTTGGAAAGATATTGCCCACTGCCACACTCACATGGTCTCTCTGCACAGAGGGTAAGATCTGGTTCCCCCTTGCTTGTTCAGATACCACACTACTGACATGTTGTCTGAGTGTATTGCAATCGTTCCTAGAGGCAGATAGCTCTGAAGTGCCTGCAACACAAGTAGCACCACTCTCATCTCTAGGACGTTGATATGCAGATGAATCTCATGATCTTGCCACGTGCCTTCTCCTGCCAATATTATAACCCCCTTACCCCATCTGGGAGGCATCCGTGGTCACTGTGGCAACCGGGATGGGTGGGACGAGGGGTTTTCCCCTGTCCAGATTGTTGGTGCAAAGTCACCAACTGAGGTCCTGTTTGCATCTGTCCGTGAGCAAAATGGGGTGAGAAAGTGGAAATTTTTGGAGAGACCATTGGACAAAGAGGAGCCATTAAAGAAGTCTCATGTGCAACCTCACTGGAGGGACCAACATAATTGTAGCTGCCATGGTCCCCAGGAGTTGAAGAACCCATCTTGCCTTTGCTTTCCTCAGGGGCATCACGGAGTGTATCTGTTGCTGTAAGACTCTGATCCTTTCTTGCGGTAAGAAAGCTTGCATTCGATCGGTGTCTAATTCTGTGCCTATAAAGGTAACACGCTGTAAGGGCAACAAGGCAGATTTTTCCCAATTTAGTGTTATGCCCAACTGTTGACAGAGAGTGATGGTAGCATCCTTGGTTTGGATTAGCAGATGCCTGGTGGGGGCGGTAAGGAGCCAGTCATCCAGATACAGAAACACTTGGAATCCTTGGTGTCTCAAGTGAGCCGTCACCACCGCCATACACTTGGTGAACACCCTGGGGGGCTGTGGTGAGACCAAAGGGCAGGGCTCGAAACTGGAAATGACTGGCTCCCAGCCGGAAGCATAGGTGACTCCTGGATGCCCTGTCCATTTTGACATGGTAGTAAGCATCCTTGAGGTCAATGGAGCACATCCATACCTCCTCTCCCAACAATGGGAGAATCGATTGTAGTGTGACCATAGGGAACTTGGACTTCTGTACATAGTTGTTCAGTCGGTTGAGATCTAATATGGGTCTCAGGTCCCCTGTTCTTTTCGGCACCAAAAAGAATCTTGAGTAAATCCCTGATCCAACTTGGTCTGAGGGGACACGCTGGATGGCTTCCCTTACTAGCAGCTTTGAAACCTCTGAGGCTGCTTGATCCCTTTGACTGGGTGGAACATTCGGGATTTTTCTGACTGAAAGTGGGTCTGACGTGAATGGAATGGTATAACCTCCAGAAATTATTCGTAATACCCATCAGTCCTGGGTGATTCTCTTCCAGGCTTCCGGATAGAAAGATATTCGACCCCTGACTGGCTCCGGATAAGCACAGTCAGGCAATCCCTCAGGAACGAGAGTAGGGAGAGCTGCGAAAGGAATCGCGGTCTCCCAAATTGTGGGGGCCCCCTCTGCCTCTAGGGCGGCGTCTCCCTGAATAACTTCCCCCCCTTCTGCCTCTGGAGGGGGACTCACCGTGTATGGCAGGAAAAAACCTCTGGAATTTCTTGAACCACATCTTCCCACCCCGTTGGGCCTTGGGGTAAGGCCTAGAGGGAAGGGAAAAATGGACCTCTACAGCAGACAGGGTCTTTCTCTCTTGCTCGCACCTGGTGAGGGTGTCTTTCACTTTGGTTCTGAACACAGAGGAACCCATCAAAGGGGGCGTCAGTGAAAGAAGACTTGAAGGCCTCTGCAAAATGACAAAGGCGCATCCAGGCTTGCCTTCTAAGGGCGACTCCTGAGCTTGCTGCCCTACTCGCACCATCGGCTGCATATGAAATGAGCCACATGGAAGAGTTGACGATGGAGTTGAGGGTAGGCACCTGGGCGTTAACCGTCTGGGCCACCGCCTCAGGAACGTTACCCGCAAGAGTATCTCCTAACTCCTTGAGGAGATCTCTCTGGAGCCAAGTAAAATGAGACAGGTAGTTCAGCGACCGTAAGGTAAAGGTTGCTGATGAAAGGGTACATTTCCCGTACTGGTTCATGGTCCTAGACTCCTTGTTAGGAGGATGGACGGAGGAAGAAGTCTCTGCTACTTCCTTTTGAGTGGCCGCCGCCACCACCACGGCATCCAGAGGGACTCCTCTGGACAGAAACTCCTTACCCAGGGGAGCAGAAAGAAATTTATTGAGGCGCCTGGCTACGGGTTCCACAGACTCAGGGTTTTCCCACACCCTCCGACAAATCAAATCTATGAGCTCGTCAAAGGGTGGGGACACCCAGGAGGCGGAGGGCTGAGCACCAAAAGCTTTAAGGAAGACAGACTCCTCCTCGAAGGGGGCTTTGGATGGCCAGTCACCTCTTTGTTTCAAAATCTCCAGGATATCGGAGAAGGAAACATCATCAGAGGATGACTTGGGGGACCCCTCCGATTCCTCGAGATCAGTATCAGAGGTGAGAGACTCATCCTGGGAGTCTATGTGCTTCCTCTTGCATATTTTCTTTCTAGGGGGCTCTTCAGGCAAGAACTCTGAAGAGCCCTCAGAAAGTTGGGGACCACTCGTGGGGGTATCCCTAGGCCTTGGTGCTCTGCTGTCTATGGATAGGTGGTGATCAGAGGCTCTCACCGGAGTGGTGGAGGACAGAGTGACCGACCCGCCTGATGTAGCTGACAATCTGGCTAATGCAGTCAGCATGGCCTCGAAGGCAGGCCCCTCAGAGTCTGAGGACCGGCCAGGCTCTGAGACCATGATGGACGTCGGAGTTCCCCGAGCCGAGGCACCGAGAGGGAAACTCGGAACCGAAATATGTCCCGAGATGTCCCCCTCGGGCCCGACTGAAAAATCCCGAGTCCCGAACCCCGTGGACATAGCCGACGGGGTCAGAGCCGATGTCGGTACCGATAGGGCCAGAGGGGCCATTGGAACCAACCTAGGAACATCACACAGCACGGAACACTCTGGCTCCAAAGACAGAGATGCGCTCGGAGGAGGAATGATCGAAGAAGGGGTCGGAATGGGCTCAGGAGCCGCCGGGGGCGAAAACAGTTTTGCCAAAACCGGTGACTGGAGGAGCCTCTGGACCACAAAATCAACATCCACATCCAAAAGAGTCCTGGAGGACTTGGAGGACAGGGAGGGAGATCGAGATCTCCTCTCAGGAGAAACTGGTCTAAGACTGGGCGATCAGCTCCGAAGAGGTTCCAATATAATTGGAGCCAATGCCGGTTCTATCAACACCGACACTTCCTGCGGCCCCGAGGAAAGTGGAGCCGAGGAGGTCGATGCAAGTTTTGGGATTTTCTCCGGAGACTCCAATGAAGCTAATGGAGCCGGGGATCTCTTTTTAGACTTGGATGACTTAGACTTAGCACTGGGAGAAGAATCCATGGCCTCTTCGAAAGAGGGTTTCAAGAGTCCCTTTAAAATCAGCTTATTCCTCCTCTCTTGGAGAACTCTGGGACTGAACGCATGGCAAAAGCTGCAGGACTCCTGCAGATGAATGGCTCCCAGGCAATAAACACAAATTGAATGCCCATCGGTGAAGGACATTTTGTACCCGCATTTAGAGCACTTTTTGAAACCTGAAGGTTTGTGCTCCTTGGAATCCTTGGACATTTCTCAACAACAAACACCAACAACACAACCCAAGAAATGGTCTGAGAAGAAACTCTCAGATGCGCAACACCACAAAAAACACGGGAACCAGTTATGAACTGTAACAGTACACACACACTGGGGAACACGCACAGACAAACCAGGTCAAAAACCTCTAACTAAAATGGTAAATGACCACGAAGAAAGGGAACAGACACCAAACCTCTAACTTAAATGGTTTAGCACGAACAGACAGGACAAGAGGACTAGATCCTCTAACTGAAACGGGCCTACACCAAGGGAACAGTTAGCGGGATACCACAAACACAAACACACTACCAAAAACCCAAAACAACACTAAA
This sequence comes from Protopterus annectens, assembly GCF_019279795.1. Taxonomy (NCBI): domain Eukaryota; kingdom Metazoa; phylum Chordata; order Ceratodontiformes; family Protopteridae; genus Protopterus; species Protopterus annectens. The sequence goes on along the minus strand of NC_056746.1, from coordinate 122,935,035 downwards.
AGACAATAGCTATGAAAATAGCTTTTCGTTTATAATAATTTTTTTCTCAAAGACAAGAAAAAGGGTGCTTTGCCACAGCCAAGAGCGAAACCATGTCCGAGCTACACGAGCGGCAAATGAGATCTGGGGATATGGAGCAGTGCAGCATGGGATACCTGCTTAGCCCAGCCAATAGAAGACTTTGAGCTAGAAAAGTTTGGCCGAGTCGGAGCCGATATTCGGCTCCGAACCCACGGGTAAGAATGTAGGTGAGATTGGACTACATATCATGCATGAAAATCACTTGGCACCACAGGACCTGGAAGCACGTAAACAAAGGCTTTCAAAATAAGCAGATGAAGAAATCAAACAGCTGCTAGGTCTCCAAAAAGATCCTTTAATGTAACCAGGCAAAGTAAAAATCCACAATATCTTCCAAGCGCTTTCACTTGACCACATGCGAGCTTTCTCAAGGCAAACGACATTGCTGGAAGTTCATTCACATTAAATACTTCCAGAATCATCACATGACTTCCTGTGAACCTTTCCCAACAGGAAAATCACCATATAAGGAAATTCTAAAATACATTCTTATTATCATTAAAAATAATTCATTTTCTAAAAATAATTCATTTTCTAAAAATGTCTTGGCGACTGAATAGCATAATGAACTTAAAATGGAATACAAATTATTAAAATGTGTCATAAAACAATTCTGTAAAATGTTTTTATAGTTTTATAATACAAGTAAGTGCAGTAACCCCTTTTAACCATCGGGGGTGAAATCAAAACTCCAATTTAAAACCTAGCGTTACTAACTGGCATTGTAAAACATTTCTTATCTGAGTTGCCAATGTATAACATTCCATATATCATATTATAAAATCTTATGGATTCAAAAGTGAATAAAACAATAGATGTCATATTCTGCTAAACTGTGTTATAGATGAGCTTGTCTCAATTTCAAAACACTAGTGATGTTGAGGGTGTCATTCAGACTTTATGTCCATGTCCTTACACGTCAAGGAGTGTTTATAAAAGGCATTACTTTCCTTCCTTACATTGATGTCATTGAAGTGTTCGTAAACCCTTCTCCTAAACACCCTTTCGGTTTTCCCAATGTAAAAAGCATGGCACGTAACACAGCAACCAAGATAGACCACACCCTTGGATCCACAGTTAAAATGTTTGTTGGAACGGAACTTAAATCTTCTAGAGGGAAGGTAGTAGGACCCCAAATTTAGCATAGCGTGACATTGTTTGCCTTGAGAAAGCTTGCATGTGGTTGAGTGAAAGCGCTTGGAAGATATTGTGGATTTTTACTTTGCCTGGTTACATTAAAGGATCTTTTTGGAGACCTAGCAGCTGTTTGATTTCTTCATCTGCTTATTTTGAAAGCCTTTGTTTACGTGCTTCCGGGTCCTGTGGTGCCAAGTGATTTTCATTCTTGGTTTGATTTTGCTTTTAGTTTTGGTGTTTTTTGTCGACTTTTACACATGGCAGAAGGAATGGAAGCCAGCGGCTTCACCCACACTCCGGCAGCACTGAGAGCAGATTGTGAAAATGCTGAAACCGCCCCAGTTTCTAGGGCTGAGTTTAAACAGGTTTTAACACTATTGACACAATTGACTTCTATGGTTCAACAGCAGACACAACTAACAGTTTCCCAGATACCTGGGAACCAACAACAATTCAACAATCCCCCCAGAACACTTGCTGAAGTGATTGGGTCTGGAAATGCTTCAAGGAACGCTGAGAGAGGGGGCAATCACAGTAATTCGAATTCGAATTGTTTTGACAATGTTAAATCAAACAACCAGACTGCTCCAGTGTCAAATGAGCAGAGAAAGTCCTTTGACTTCAAATCTTGGACAAAACAACAGTTTAATTTCAGAAAAGGTACTGTGCTTCATGATAATTATAAAAATCTTGATAATGTCTTTTTTTATTTTAAAGACAAACTGTATTCTTACAAGAACAAACAGATGGAAGTTGATTATTTAAATGAGTGTATTAATGTACAGAGAATTCCTAAGGGCTTGAGGTTTTTTAAGTTCCCTGTACAATATGGTTCTGATTTATATGACCAACTTTGTGAAATTTTCAACAAAGCAGGTTTAGACATGTTAAAATGCATGGTGATAGACTATGAGAAAAAAATGACTGTTTTGTTAAAAGATTTAGATGAGCTCAACGCAAATATGTTAAAAGATGAAACTTTTAGCTCAGTTAAGAGGGACTATGATAAGTTGTTTAGTGATGTAGACCAGCATTGTTTTAGGGTACTTAATCGAAAAATTAGGAAATTAGAGAGGGACCTAATTGAATATAAGGAAGGTAGAGCCTACCCCCTCCCAATTATACCAATTATAAAAGGAAGAAGCAACAACAACACTACTGAAAATGTCTTTTATGAAAGGGGAGAAAGTAATAGGCAAGTGGAACCTATAAGTAAAGGATATGATAATCTCAGAAGAAGTGAGAGAATAGCACAGAAGAATAGGAATGTAACTACCCAGGATTTTCATTACCCCCAGAAGAGAGGGAGGCTTAAGGAACAATACAACAGTTGGAATCACCCGACGAACTAATTTCAAGAACTACAGTGAATGAGGACAATAGCACAACATTATTTCAAGGGAAACAAATTAAACATAGGACAGACAATTTTACTATTTTTAATTACACCGATCTATCAATAACAGACAATTTTTTTAGTTTACTTTCCAAGGGTTTTCATTATGTTCCCCTTAGGCCTTCCCCCATGGTTACAACCTTGATTGATTTAAAGCTTTTTATGAGGCAGCTCAATTTTAACTTATTGTTTAAAGATGAACGAAACTTTGAAAAGACTCTTACAAGAAAAAGTACCTTCAACCCGCCTGTCCACCCCACCATTAAAATTTTTGAGGAGTTGGTTGAGACTGACATTAGGAAACTTAAGGAGAAAGATTATTTTAAAACAACTGACAATATTACTGAGGATGAGTTGACTTTAATTAAAAAGCTCAAAATGGAGGGGTGTAGGGTTATGAAACCGGACAAGGGGGGAGGTGCTGTCTTGATGTACACCTGGGACTATGAGGCTGCCTTGCACACTGTGTTACAGGATACTGAACAATATGAACTTGTCTCAAGAAATGAGATCAATATAGCTCAAGCTAAAATAAATTATTCACTATATGACCATTTAATGCAAAATGCCATTAATGAAAAGTTATATAACTATTTATTAGTAAAAAAACCCAAGGTTGCTCAGATTTTTGGAATTCCAAAGACACATAAGAACTTGAACCCTCTGAAATTTAGACCTATAGTTTCAGGGGGTGGAAGTGTCACAGAACCCTTAGCCAAATTTATCGATTTCTCCTTAAAACAACATGTAGAGAAAATTAAACACATATGTAAGGATTCATGGGACTACCTCAAAGGAGTGGATCAGAGTTTATTTTTACCTGAAATGTTTATGGTCACTGTGGATGTGGTCGACTTATTTCCTAGTATTCCACACAACACAGGCCTGGAGTGGTTAGGAACTTACTTATCTAATGAAGTCCAACTGGGGGCCAAGTTTACTAATTTAATTCTGGAATTTATGGAATTAGTTCTAGAAAATAACTTCATTCATTTTAAGGGGGAATTTTATCATCAGAAAAAAGGTGTGGCAATGGGTGCTTCTTGTGCCTGCATGTACGCAAATTTGGTATTATACCAATGGGAAAAGAAATATATTTTTACTAGTACATGGTATCAGGACATCTTATACTATAGAAGATTTCTGGACGATATCTCCTTTATGTGGATGGGAAACGAATGAAGTTTAATGGAATTCATAGATTACATCAACAGGACGACCACATTTTTTAGTTTTACTTATAATATCAGTAAACACCAACTCGATTATTTAGACATTTCACTAGTGAAGGATTATTCAAATAGTTGTTTTCAGTCTAAGATTTACAGGAAAAGCACTTTTTCAAATGCATTCCTGAATTACCACAGTGGACATCCCTTCTATCAAAAGAAGGCGATAGTGAAGGGTCAACTAATTAGGGCTTCACGAATGTCCAGCACGGACAAACTTTTCAATGAGGAAGTTTCCATTTTAAAGGGATTCTTTATGGACAAACAATATCCGGAAGCCCTGGTAGAAGCACTAGTTATAGAAATTTCTGAGAAGAGGGCAAATAAATATCCTCCTTTATTGGGGGTGGGGGTTAATGAGATGTCCCCAAACCCTTCAAAACACATTTTACAATGAAAAAATAGTTTTATACACACTTTCTCCAACAACTCAGATCAAATCGAGAAGATTATCAAGAAATATTGGCCCATTCTCAGACTTCGGGAAGATCTTAAGAATTCTATGCCCAGTTACCCCTCTTTTGTTAGGAAAAGGGGCAGGAATTTGAAAGAACTTTTAGATATTAGGTTAGAGGATCCACAGAATCACAATAGAAAGAAATTAGGCACTTATCCCTGTGGGATGTGCAAGCAATGTCACGCTATGCTAAATTCGGGGTCCTACTACCTTCCCTCTAGAAGATTTAAGTTCTGTTCCAGCAAACATTTTTACTGTGGATCCAAGGGTGTGGTCTATCTTGGTTGCTGTGTTACGTGCCATGCTTTTTACATTGGGAAAACCGAAAGGGTGTTTAGGAGAAGGGTTTACGAACACTTCAATGACATCAATGTAAGGAAGGAAAGTAATGCCTTTTATAAACACTCCTTGACGTGTAAGGACATGGACATAAAGTTTATGGTGTTGGAACAGGTACAACCGGATATAAGAGGGGGTAGTTGGGAGTCAAATTTAGAATACCTTGAGCTATTTTGGTAGCTCCGGTTAGACGCTACTAGATACCCAGGTCTGAATGACACCCTCAACATCACTAGTGTTTTGAAATTGAGACAAGCTCGTCTATAACACAGTTTAGCAGAATATGACATCTATTGTTTTATTCACTTTTGAATCCATAAGATTTTATAATATGATATATGGAATGTTATACATTGGCAACTCAGATAAGAAATGTTTTACAATGCCAGTTAGTAACGCTAGGTTTTAAATTGGAGTTTTGATTTCACCCCCGATGGTTAAAAGGGGTTACTGCACTTACTTGTATTATAAAACTATAAAAACATTTTACAGAATTGTTTTATGACACATTTTAATAATTTGTATTCAATTTTAAGTTCATTATGCTATTCAGTCACCAAGACATTTTTAGAAAATGAATTATTTTTAGAAAATGAATTATTTTTAATGATAATAAGAATGTATTTTAGAATTTCCTTATATTGTGATTTTCCTGTTGGGAAAGGTTCACAGGAAGTCATGTGATGATTCTGGAAGTATTTAATGTGAATGAACTTCCAGCAATGTTGTTTGCCTTGAGAAAGCTCGCATGTGGTTGAGTGAAAGCGCTTGGAAGATATTGTGGATTTTTACTTTGCCTGGTTACATTAAAGGATCTTTTTGGAGACCTAGCAGCTGTTTGATTTCTTCATCTGCTTATTTTGAAAGCCTTTGTTTACGTGCTTCCGGGTCCTGTGGTGCCAAGTGATTTTCATTCTTGGTTTGATTTTGCTTTTAGTTTTGGTGTTTTTTGATTACATATCATGCATAGTTTAGATGTTTTCTTTATTTGAGACTGCCCTGCAATGCTGTTTTAAATATTTCATGTGATTTTGAACTCTGAAGTCATGAAGTCACTGTGAATATATACTGCGGATTTTCTTGTTATTTTATTATTTATTACTATTTACTAGAAAAGCTCACCCAGACTGCCACAGCTTGCTGTGAGGGAAAGGTTAGTTTGCTTTTGATTTCGTGTATTTTGTATTACTTTATTGCATTTTTGTATTTTGTATACTGCGATTTGTTTTCTTTACACTGTGTTTTACTTGTACTCTGCTTTTAACTGCGTATTTAAACTTGAAGAGGGGCCACAGCTCTTTCTCATGTGAGTCAGACAGACTTTTTCCCACACACCCACCTTGCTAGGGTTCTGTTCTCAAACACCACCGTCTTTCTAGGTGCCTACCCCTTGTGTTAATTTGATCATACATCTCTTTCCTTCTCTCCTTTTACTGGCTGGTTTGATTAAGCACAAAATTATAATTTTGTGAAATCACTCCCTTCAACTATTATTTATTGGCTATCCCACTGTATTCTACAGTACCAGAATACAAAATGGTCCACCCCTTTTTAATAGTGGCTCTCCACTAAAACTTAACTTTTTAGACAAGTTACCCACTTTCATATCTGACTTAGTGCACACAGCAGTGTTTAGGATAAACCTTTTTTTTTTTTCATCTTACCTTTTAACATCTATTGCAAGACCACCAGTTAATGGAGAGACCACATTATACCTCTCAGTAATCATCCTGGGATTAGTGCTTCTGTACTCCTGGTGACAGAATGAGTACAGGGACATTATTTCCTGGAGACTGCTGATCACTAGAAAGCCTAATAACTGCTCTATAGGTGACAGCTTGGAATCTGTGCTTATATTTTTCTCCTGGTGAGAGTAGGAGCAGAGTGCATTGATTCCTGTTTCTGATTGGGAAGTGTGTGTCTTGACATTCCTGATTGGTCTGGTTGCTAATCGAGGCATCTACCAAGAAAAGGCTACAAGTCTACAGACCCTTGCATCACCTGGGACAAGACTGGATCACCAAACAGGCTGTGGTTTGCTTCTTTTCTTGGGATTGGTGTTAACATTTTGCTTCTGGTGAGAGAAGAAGCAAAGGAGTATTGTATCCCAACAGAGTGAAGCTGTGCTGAGACCAGCATTAGTAGTAGCCAGGCAGTAGCCATTCATGCGACTCCCCTCTTTTCATCATTCTTGACAAGCTAATTCTTTGTTTTCAGTAAGTACTGCCTGATTTGTTTCTAACTTCAGAATATCTGCCTAAATACTTCATCCTTAAATTTTCAGGGTCTACTCATTAGTTTTCCCTCAAGTGTTTGGCAGTGCTCTGTACAGATTGATACCGTGAGTGACATTTTTCCTGTAAAAGCAAACTGAAATTTCTCCAATGCATAGCTGCACACTGGACAACTAGTTTACTGTGACAAGCACTGTCCACGTAGTTTCAAACTGGATACTCCTGACAGTGATTGATATTGTCACTCCAACTGTCTAATCAATAAAAAAGGGTCTGTTGCCATGGATATGAACTTTCCTACTGTCTCTGTTACCGGCTTGGTGGATATGGGCATCCTGAGGCAATGTAGAAACTGCCTCATGTTTACTAGCACCCAGCTAATTCTCAAACAAACTGATATGGTATATGAGAGATGTATTTACACAATACCACTGGAGGCAAAGCTTTCACATAAACGTACTCCTGAGGTCAATAAGGTTGTCAGTAGTACACACGCTGCACCCATCATGCAAAATTCAAACCATACATACCGATCCACATAGGCTGAGGGGCTTACATGTAACCTTCCTAAACCACAAAGACTTCCTAGACCAAGTACACATAACAAATACCCTCAGCAGCCCCAAATGCGCTCTTTCAAAACAACACCCACATCAACATATAGCACTATATTTCATGGAGCCTCTACACTCTAAGCCCAAAAGGCAAGTCACCAAACAATCAAACATTCTAGTCATTGGAGACTCCATCATGAGACACACTGATGTGACCCTCACCAAGCTGAGTAAGGAAAAAATCACGGTCAGTTGCTTGTCAGGGGTTAGGATCCGCCACATTACGCATGCACTCTTGTCACTGGACCACAATTACTAATATGACTCAGTCATAGTCCACGTGGGAGTAAATGACCTGAGACATCCTCCCTAGACTATATGAAGAGAGACATCACGGAGCTCCTGGAAGATGCTTCTCAGGCTGGTATGAGCCTAGCCTTGAGCAGCATTTTACCTTCTCCAAGGATGATATCACAATATGAACAAAAGATGATTGACTTTAATAATTGGGTTAGTTTCTGGTGTCATTCTAACAGGGTGCAATATTTGTCAGCATGGAAGGAGATGGTCAATAGACTACTCTGCTTTACCAGGGATGGTCTGCACCTCTTCCCTCTAGGCTTTCGAATATTAGCTAAAAAAATAAGTTATATTTTCACCATCATGTTCCATGTGTGTTGTTCATCTTCTCCTTCATTCTAACATGATTGGGTTTGGATCTAATCCTCGGATCCATCTCAGCCTTTATTTTCAAGCTCAAGGTCCTCTGCCAACTCGAGGAACAATCCTTAGATCTTGTTTGCCCCATGTTTATAATCATATTGCGTAACTACAAGGAAGGGCTCAGAGGCTGATGAAGAAGGGCAGAGATAAAGGGGATCCAAATGACTAGTCCAGGAGTGAAGGGGGAGAAGGTGGGTGGGATGTAAAAATGAAGGTGAATATTGGCAACACACATGGAATGTTATGGTGAGTACATAACCTCTTTATGTGATGTTGTCTTATCTCGCACTCATTCTTATTTGATTGGGACAGCGTCCCTAGCAACCTGATTCTTGGGTGGCTCAAGGAAGACTCTTCCTCAAAACCATGGATCCAAAGGAGGCCCTACTCCTGGAAGCCAAATCGACTTTCTAATGAGTGACAAAGGTATGGGGGTTAGCCCATGTTGCTGCAGCGCATATAGTGTCAATTGGTAATTAGCCAGAAAGGCTGAAGAAGTAGCAATGGTACTTGTAGAATGAGCCTTAACTTTTTGTGGAAGTTCTTTATTTTGAGACTTGTAAACAAAAGTTATATAATCTGACATCCATTTAGAAAGCATAACTTTAGACAAACGGGATCCTTTCTTAGACTCTGAAAAGAAAACAAATAGTTGATCAGATTTCTGGAATTCATCAGTTCTATGTAGGTAAAATGTAACTGTCTATGTACAAACAATTGATGTAACATGTACCCTGCTTTGTTTTCATAATTTGGGAAGAAAACTGTTAACTCAATACATTGGCATAAATTTGTTTCTGAAACCACTTTAGATAGCAAAGAGGGGGTTGTTTGTAAAGACACTATATCTCTATGAAAAAGCAAATATGGGGGTTTTAAGGACAATGCTTGAAATTCTGATACTCTTCTAGCAGAGGTGATAGCCACCAGGAAAATGGTTTTCCGGGTCAAAATTTTTAATTCACAAGATGATGCTGGTTCAAAGGGAGGAAAAACTATATGAGATCGAACAAAATTCATATCCCAAGGCATTGGAGGGTTCTTAGTAGGTGGTCTTAACAAAATAGTACCTTTGAGAAAAGCCTTATATAGCAAATGAGACATTATATTAGTACCATTGTCTCCCAAATGGAAGTCTGATATCGCTGCATTATATTAGTGCCATTGTCTCCCAAATGGAAGTCTGAGATCGCTGCATTATATTAGCGCCGTTGTCTCCCAAATGGAAGTCTGAGATCGCTGCATTATATTAGTACCATTGTCTCCCAAATGGAAGTCTGAGATCGCTGCATTATATTAGTGCCATTGTCTCCCAAATGGAAGTCTGATATCGCTGCATTATATTAGTGCCATTGTCTCCCAAATGGAAGTCTGATATCGCTGCATTATATTAGTGCCATTGTCTCCCAAATGGAAGTCTGATATCGCTGCATTATATTAGTGCCATTGTCTCCCAAATGGAAGTCTGAGATCGCTGCATTATATTAGTGCCATTGTCTCCCAAATGGAAATCTGAGATCGCTGCATTATATTAGTGCCGTTGTCTCCCAAATGGAAGTCTGAGATCGCTGCATTATATTAGTGCCGTTGTCTCCCAAATGGAAGTCTAAGATCGCTGCATTATATTAGTACCATTGTCTCCCAAATGGAAGTCTGAGATCGCTGCATTATATTAGTGCCATTGTCTCCCAAATGGAAGTCTGAGATCGCTGCATTATATTAGTGCCATTGTCTCCCAAATGGAAGCTTGAGATCGCCGCATTATATTAGTGCCATTGTCTCCCAAATGGAAGTCTGAGATCGCTGCATTATATTAGTGCCATTGTCTCCCAAATGGAAGTCTAAGATCGCTGCATTATATTAGTGCCATTGTCCCCCAAATGGAAGTTTGAGATCGCTGCATTATATTCGTGCCATTGTCTCACAAATGGAAGTCTGAGATCGCTGCTTGTTAAACCCTAATAGTAGCTGCAGCTGCACCTTCATTGAATAGTTTAGCTATGAAGTCTAGGACGAAAAGTACAGTTTTGTACCTACCATAAATGTAGATGTTTGAGTGCTAATACAGCTGCAGTCATAACAGATGGGTTCTCCTGCTGTCAGGCGGGTCCTTGGTCGGCCGAATTCCAAAGTCTAGGTCCGGCGTCGGTTGTCGTCGCTTCTTCCCTGACGTCAGTGCGACAGGGGTATAAAGGAACCAGCCGACGCCATTTTCTTCAGTTTTTCTTGCCCCAGATGTCAGGTGCCCCCAGAAAGAAGGCAATACATAAATTTGTGTAATAAAGCAATGCAATATAATCAAAATACAGTAGTTGCAAGCAAATACACCATAAAAGAATACCCCAATCAGGTAGTATGAGGAGGTGTTAGCCAAAAGGCCTGTCCCAAGAGGGGAAGGAGGGAGGGAAACCTGGACTACAAGCACTCGAACATCTACATTTATGGTAGGTACAAAACTGTAGTATGTTCATCGTGCATACAGCTGCAGTCATAACAGATGGGTAGAATCCCAAAGCTAAGAAAGGGGTGGTAGGCACTAGGTGGAACTAGGAGGAGCCAGGATGCCCTGCAAGACTGCAGTGGCAAAGCCTGCTCTAGTTTTGGAGTATAATGGTAGGTGGTAGTGCTTGGAGAAGGTACGCACAGAACTCCAAGTGGTTGCTTCCAAAATATCTTTGGTCGGTACTCCTCTGAGGAAAGCTGCTGAGGTAGCTGTGGCCCTTGTGGAGTGAGATCTGATGCCTGTAGGTACAGTTTTGCCATGAAAAGAATAGCAAAAGCGTATGTAGTGGGCTATCCATTTTGAGATTGTCTGTTTGGAAATTGGCTTTCCTTGAGCTCCTACAGCATAGGACACAAAGAGCTGTTCTGATTTTCTGAAAGGCTTTGTTCTGTCCAAATAATAACGCAGTTGTCTGTGGATGTCCAAGGAATGTAGTAATCTCTCCCCTTTGTTTTGAGGATTAGGATAAAAGGTAGGTAAGTGTATGGCCTGATTCAAAGCTACCCTGGATACCACTTTAGGCATAAAGGACGGGTTGGTTCGTAAGGAAACTCTGTCCTGATGGAAGATGATAAAAGGATGCACAGCCATGAGAGCTTGTAGTTCTGAAACTCTACGAGCTGAGGTAATAGCCAGAAGGAAAGCTGTTTTCCAGGACAAATATTGCAAATCTGATGAGGCAGCTGGCTCAAAGGGAGGCAAGGTCAGTTTTTCCAGAATGAAATTGAGATCCCAAGCAGGTATTGGTTGTTTCCTTGGAGGTCTTAGATTCTTAGCCCCTCTGAGGAAATGTCTTAAGAGAGGGTGAGAGAATAAGGGTGGATCAGTGTTGTATTCTGCAGAAATGGCTGAGGCATGGATTTTGATGGAGGAGAATGAAAGTCCATTGCTTAGCAGTTCAGCTAGATACTGAAGTATTTGAGGTAAATTCAGTTTTCCAGGTTCCTGGCCCTTTTTCTCATTCCAGACAAAACCGTTTCCATTTTGCGGAGTAAGCTTTTCTAGTTGACGGCCTTCTGGCCTCCAAAATGACATCCTGCACCTCCTTGGAGAGTAGGGTCTGTTGTGATGCTAAGGAATCTTCCATGCGGCTAGATTGAGTGTTTTTAGCTGGCTGTGAAGAGTTTTGAAGCTGTGCTGAGTCAGGAGAAGAGGCATTTGAGGCAGGGTCCATGGTGGGGAATGCGTCAGTCTCCTCAGGAGTGTGTACCAGTGTTGTCTTGGCCAGTCTGGAGCAATGAGAATCATCTTTGGTCTGTCTGCTCTGGTTTTCAATAGAACTTTGGGCAGCAGAGGAAGAGGTGGGAAGGCATAAACTGTCATTGATGTCCAACTGAAAGAGAGAGCGTCCACTCTCCAGGCCTTTGGATGGAAAATCCTTGAGCAGAATTTTGTCAATTGGGGATTTTTGTGGGAGGCAAAGAGATCTATGTCTGGCCTTCCCCATGCTTGGAGTATTTCTGTAAAATCTTTTGGATGCAACTTCCATTCATGTGGATCTGTCATATTTCTGCTTAGGTTGTCTGCCAGCGTGTTTTCCTTGCCTGGCAAGTACTGTGCTTGTAGTTCGATTTGTAAGTCCATGGCCATGTTCCAAAGTGACATGGCCAGTCTGCATAGGGGGTATGAATGTGTTCCTCCCTGTTTGTTTATGTACCACATAACTGTGGTGTTGTCCGTCCTTATCAATAGTTGACCTGGTTGCAGAAGGTCTTTGAAAGCTATAACAGCATTTATTACTGCTAGCATTTCCTTTTGATTGATGTGAAGGTGCTTTTCTTTTTGGGACCATTTGCCCTGAATGCACCAATCTGTCATGTGCGCCCCCCAGGCGTAGTCCGAGGCGTCTGTTGTGATGGCTTGATTTGCTTGAGGCTTGCTGAATGGAAGACCTGTGTTTGTTTGGCATGCTTGAGCCCACCACAGAAATTTCTTTTGTAGACATGGAATTAGTGGTATTATTGTTTCCAAACTGTGGCTGTGTTGAGACCATAGGTTTTTCAGGTACCATTGAAGTTTCCTCATATGCAGCTTTGCACATGGGATTAGTAAGATGCAAGATGCCATGAATCCCAGAGCCTGCAGGATTTTCCTTGCAGTCAGCCTGGTGCAATTTGCTAGTTCTGTGAAGTATTGAGTTAGTTGCCCCTGCTTCTCCGGCGTGAGGTAGGCCATCTGGGTGTTTGTGTCCAAGTTGGCACCCAGGAAAATTATCTTCCGAGAGGGTATTAGCCTTGATTTCTTTTTGTTGACTGTGTATCCCAGAGAGTTTAACAACATTATTACATAAGCCAGAGATGTTTTAGAAGAATGTGCTTGCTGTCCGCTTGGATCAGGCAGTCATCCAAATAGGGGTATATTTGTATCCCTTGAAGTCTGCAGTAGGCAATTACTGATGCCAAGCATTTTGTGAATACTCTGGGCGCAGTAGATAAGCCAAAGGGCAATGCAGAGAATTGATAATGGGTTGAACCTGCAAGAAATCTGAGGTATCTTCTGCAATTTTGTCTGATTGGGACATGCAGGTATGCCTCCTTGAGGTCCAATGTTACCAGCCAAGACTCCTTGCCCAGCATGGGAAGAAGCTGCTGTAGAGTGAGCATCTTGAATTTTGGTACGAGAAGAAATGTGTTTAGGATGGATAGGTCCAAAATAGGTCTCCAATCTTTTCCCTTCCTTGGTGCCAGGAATAGTCTGGAATAAAAACCTTGACCTTGTTCATGCGTAGGTACCTCTTGAATTGCTTTCATGTCTATGAGATCTGTAATTTGCCTTTGTGCCTCTGCCCTTTGATTGTGTGGCAGGTTTGGCATGCCTCTCATTTTTGGAAGGGTGTGAAAATGGAATCTGTAGCCTCTGTTTATAATGTCCAGGATCCATTTGTCTTTTGTGACAACATGCCAGTTTTTTGAATGATTGCGAGTTATCCTCACCACCTCTTTGTGTACGAGCTTGCCATTGTCTGCCTCTAAACGATCCTTGGGATTGTCCTCTGCCCCTCGGGCGCCTGTATCTACCTCTTTGGGGTCTGTCCATGGCTGGAAAGGACCAATTTTTGGAAGGCCAATTTCTACTGAAACGTGGGGGTTGTACCTGTAGAAAATCTTTCACAGTTTGCATTGATTTAGCCTTTTCCTCCATTTTCCTTAATACCTCCTCAGCATTAGCACCAAATAATACATCCTTTTGTAGAGGCGCATCTAGTAATTTAGCTTTGACATGATCAGGCAAGGTTTGTTCCTTGAGCCAGGCATGCCTACGTATGACTGATCCTGTAACAGCAGCTCTACATGAGGCCTCTAGAGCATCAAAACCACTTTGTAAGGTATGTTTACCCACTTGTTCTGCACTATGCATCAAATCCTGCAACTCCTTCAAGTCTGGTTGCTCAGGTCGTGACATTTTACTTTTCAATTATGATAACAAAAATTGTTGGTATTTTAGCATATGGAACTGACAGTTTAAGGTCCTCATGGTTAAAGTAGCCGAGGTATATACCTTTTTTCCCCACCTTTCTAAGGATCTGGAATCTCTCTCGGAAGGTAATGGATTTTTAACAGTGGAGGCCTTAATTCCCTTGGGGCCCTGTGAGATGGTTTCTGGGTCAGCAGCATGGCTTTTGTATAGAAATTGGTGTGAGTCAGGAACCCTGTAGTACCTGTCAGGCTTGACTGGGGCTGGAGGCAGAGAATCCGGGTTAAGGCAGGCCTCCGAGTAAACATCATCTAGGATATCCAAGACAGGAAGTATAGCCAGAGGCCTATGCTGAGGTAGCAAGAGAAATTCCCTAAGCCTTTTCTTGGAATCTTTATAATCTTGGCCTTCCCAGTGGAAGTGTTACCTTAAGGTATGCAAAGTTTCCCCAAATGAGTAATCCTCTGGGGGGGGATACAGAAGAAATGGACTCCTCTGCATCAGAGTCTTCAAAAGGGGAGTAAGAATGTTCCTGATCATCAGAGTGCTCTGAAATAATGGAGCCCTGATCAGAGGAGAGGGATTCTTCCTCCACTCTGGGCCTTTTGTCCTGTGGGGGTTGTGAACCCCTGATAAGAGTAATTAAATCCTCAGCCATTTTAAGCATCTGTTTTTTAGGCATGGGGCCTGGAGATGGGCCCTGTGTAGCTTGTCTCTTAGAATGCATGGCTGCTTTAGACTTAGTGAAAGCCTTGATGGAAAAAGAAGAGGAAGGTCTGAAGACACCTTGAGTGGAGGTAGACCTGTCCACATTTTGAGGTTCAACGCCAAGGGTGGCTTCGGTATCTGTAGTCGGGGTGTGGGCCGAGGAGCCTGCGACCTCGGGCACAGGAGACACCACCAATGAAGTGTCGTCAGTAGTCAGGGGCTGCGTAGGCGCCTCGCTGACAACCGGACCACGTTGTGTAGTCGGCTTTGGCGTGGTGTCGGTAGACGCCGCGGACCTCGTGTGTCGGTCCTTATCTTTGCGTTTTTTAGACAAAACTGGAGTCGGAGTATCCGACGACATAATATAGTTAAATGTTTTTCCAAAATACTGCTGGGCGAACTCCGCCCGACGCTTAATGGTGCGTTTGTTGAATGTAGCACAAAAACGGCAGACCGAGACGTTGTGGTCTGGGCCTAAATAAGGTATACAGAGGGAATGGAAATCCTTATGCGGTATTTGCTTCTCACATGAAATACAATTATTAACTTTGTCTGACATCGGTCTGAGGCAAGAAAAGTTTCCCCAACGGGGTACTTAGCTTTCAAGAAGACTTCGGTTTCAAAATTTTCGTAATTTCAGGAGCTGGCCGACCGGCACTTGCGAACTGCTTCTGCTTCGGGCACCGCGCGGCAAGAAAGACTGAAGAAAATGGCATCAGCTGGTTCCTTTATACCCCTGTTGCACTGACGTCAGGGAAGAAGCGACGACAACCGACGCCGGACCTAGACTTTGGAATTTGGCCGACCGAGGACCCGCCTGACGGCAGGAGAACCCATCTGTTCTGACTGCAGCTGTATGCACGATGAACATCTAATAGGAGCAGAAAGGGGATTGATGTGGTTAGAGGCAGCACATAAACATAATCTTCTCCACTTGCTTTTGTGAATCTTCCTCGTTGAAGCCTTACAAGAAGAAATTAAAATGTGTTTAACCTGAACGGAGAGGTTTGGGAGCCTGGCTATGGTTGGAATCGAAGCAGCCATGCTGTCAGTTTGAGGGTCTGAAGGGATGAGTGGAGCATTCCTGATCCATGAGTCAGTAGATCTGGAACCGGGTCCAGAACCCATGGCTCCTCTCCCGAAGATGAGGCCACAGGAAGGGGAGCCAGATTTGGTGAGGCCAATATGGAGCGATGAGTATAGAGTCCCTTCCCAAACAACTGGCTTTCTGAAAAACTTTGGGAATTAGTGAGGGGGGGGCAACTGTGTGCAAGTGCATTCCTTGGTGACTCCCCTAGAGAGGGGATAAGGGCAAAGTAGCTGCTTGACTTGGGTTTAAAAGTTTTATTTTTTCATGTGACCAAAGGAATTTGTTCCCTGTGTGAAATCATCCGTTCATGGTTTTTGGATTTCAATATAACCAGATCGATCTAAGTTTCGATCTGGTAATATAGACCCCCTCTCGACACAGGGGGTAAGATCTGGTCTCTCCTTGTTTATTTACATACCATACGACTAACATGTTGTCCATCTGGATTGCAATGGTTCTCTGGGGGAGAAAGTCCTAGAATGCTTGCAATGCTAAAAGCACCGCTCTCATCTCTAGGACATTGATGTGCAAGTGGGCCTCGTGGTTCTGCCATGTGCTTTGGACTGTCCTTCTCAGATAATGCCCCCCACCCTATCTAGGAGGCATCAGTGGTCATCATGGCCAATGGTTGGGACTGAACAAACAGTCAACCTAGAGTCACTTGAGAGGAGTATAGCCACCACTGAAGATCCTTTTTGCAAGTTTCTGTTATGATTACCTTGTGAGATATTGGTAGTTCTTGCATTGACCACTGAATGAACAATCCTCATATGCAAACGTGCTAGGGGAACTAGAACTATTGCTGCCGCCATGATTCCTAGAGCTTTGAGAACTATCCTTGCCGGGGCTTTCTTTCTTCTCAAAAGATATCTCACCTGGTGCCTTAGAGATTGGACCCTTTCTGGTAGGAGTCTCGCCGTCATTTGTGTTGAGTCTAATTCTGCCGCTATGAATCCCACATGCTGAGAAGACACTAAGGCAGATTTTTCATAGTTTATGGTAATCCTTAGGTGAGAGCACAGTTGCAAGGTTGTATTTCTGGCCTTGATTTGCAGATGCTTGGTCGTGGAGTTCAAGAGCCAGTCGCCCAAGTATGAAAACACCCAATATCTTAAACATCTCAAGTGAGCTGCTACTACTGCCATACATTTGTTGGACACTCTGGGGGCTGTAGTGAGGCCAAATTCTTTGGAACTAAAAATAATTTTGAGTAAGCTCTGAATCCTATCTGGTTTGTGGGGACTTCTTGGGTGAGTCTTTTGTCTAAACTTCTGAATCTTCAGAGTTGCCTGTTCTTCTGACTGGGTGGAAAGTCCAGAACTTTTTTCATCTTTGGAGTGGGAAGGGAAAACAGGATGACGTAACCTCTGGATATGATGCTTTGTACACATTTGTCTTTTGTTAGTTGTCACCAGGCTTCTGGTTAAAAAGATAAGCAACCCCTGACTGCCTCCAGAGCTGGATAATCGGACCTCTTTCAGGAATGTTGAAAGGGCCTGCCAAAGAAAGATTCTCGGTCATCCTGATTTTGCGGACCTCCTCTGCATTGAGGTCGGAGTCTTCCATTATTACTTCCCCCTCTGCCCCTGGGCAAATTTCACCATAGGTGTCCTGCAAAAGATCTCTGTGATTTTAAGAACCACATCTTACCACTACCTTTCTGACCTTTGGGATAAGGTCTAGTAGGCATGGAAAAAATGGACACCTACAGCAGACAGACTCTTTCTTCCTGTTCACACCTGGTTAGTCTGTGCTTTACCTTAGGCCCAAACAAAGATGAGCAGTCAAACAGGGCGTTAACAAAGGAAGACTTAAAGGATTTGGCGAAGTCACAAGAGCGCATCCAAGAATATCTCCTTAGGGAAATTCCAGAACCCGCTGCTTTAATCGCTCCACCAGCTGCGTAGGAGATGAGTCTCATGGATGCGTTAACTGAGTTGAAAGTAGTGAGCAACTCCTTCAGCTACCTTGAAGGGCATCTCCTAGCTCTTTCATGAGATCCCTCTGCAGTCTCATAAAATGTGCGAGGTAGTTCAGCGATCTGAGAGAAATGGCTGGTGAAGAAAAAATGCACTTTCCATACCTGTCCATAGTCCTGGATTCTTTGTTCAGGGGGTGGACAGAGGAAGATGTCTCACAGAGTTCCTTCTTAGTGGCTGCCACCACAACCATGACATCAACTGGGACTCCCTTCATCAAAAAAGATTTGTCATGGGGGAAGTAATAAATTTATTTGGCCTCCTAGGAGTAGGCTCCACGGAATCTGGGAACTCCCATGCCTTTCAAGAAACCAGTCCAAGGAGCTCATTGAATGGCGGAGTCACCCAAGAGGTGGAAGGGTGAGACCCAAAGGTCTTCAGGTATATGGACTCCTCTGCCAAAGGGTTAGTGGACTTTAAGCCACCTCTCTACTCTAAAGAACACATCGTTGGGAGGTGACCGTGTGGACCCATCTGCCTCATCAAGGTCTGTATCAGAGGTGATGGACTCCTCTGGGGTGTCTAAGTGCTTCTGCTTGCATGTTTTCTTCTCTGGGACCTCTTCAGAAGGGTATTCTGTGGAGGTTTCAGGAGAGTGGGGGTACCATGTCAGGCATCCAAGGGTCTAAGGTCTCTGCATCCCTGTGGGTGCAGGGGTAAAGAGGCAGGCACCGATACTCTAGAGGGAGGAACATCCATAAAGGACTGTGGACCCATCTGTGGTGACAGCACCCTCCTCATGACCTCAAATGCCCCCTGTCCCTGATTCAAAGGGATCCCCAGATCCGAAGAAACTGAAGGACCCTCCAGAACCATAGACAATGGACCTGAGGCTGAGGTAGGAGCCAAACTCACCCGAGCTGAGGCCCATAGAGGTAAAGTCGGATAAAACAGGTGTCCGATCCGACCCATCTCCCTGGACCCGACTACTGGAGAGTGTTGGTTCCTAGACCCCTCTGGCTCCAATGGAGCCGAGGAAGTCCAAGCGGTGGCTGGACTCCTGGAACCCATGATGGGTCTTGGATCCAACACTTCCACTAGTACCAACTAAGGATAGTACAGTTGTGTACACTTACCATAAATGTAGATGTTCAAGTGTATTCACTGTTGCAGTCATTACATTTGGATTATCCGCTTGCAGATAGTCCTCAGTCAGCCTGATTAACAAAGTTTTGGGTCCTGCATTGGTTGCTGTCCCTTCTTCCATGACGTCAGGTCATCAGGGGTATAAAACATGCAGCCGACGCCGATACATCAGTTTTTCTTGCCCCAGATGTCAGGTGCCCCCTAATGGGGAGCAATTAAATATAAAAGTACAAAGATATACCTCCAACAAAAAAGCAAATACACCAAAAGGGCTTTAAAGCCTAGTAAAGGAAAGTAGAGGTACAGCCAAAAGAAGTTAGGGGGCTGGAGGGAGGGTAACCTGGACTGCAACAGTGAATACACTCAACATCTACATTTATGGTAAGTGTACACAACTGTACTATGTTCTTCGTGTTTCACTGTTGCAGTCATTACATTTGGGTAGATTCCTAAAGCTATGGTTGGGAGGAGGAATTTAGATAGCATTAGGACCAGCTATAAGGCCCTGCAAGACTGCAGTGGCAAAGCCAGCTCTGGATTTAGAGAAAACTGGCAAATGATAATGCTTGGTGAAAGTATGTACAGAATCCAGGTAGCAGCTTCTAGGATGTCCCTGGTAGGGACGCCTCTGAGAAAGGCTGTAGAGGTAGATGCAGCCCTGGTGGAGTGAGGTCTGATCCCCTGGGGAATAGGTTTTCCATGGTGCTTATAGCAGAAATGAATGCAATGTCCTATCCATTTAGAAATGGTTTGCTATGAAATAGCCTTCCCCTCTGCTCCTGCAGCAAATGCCACCAGCAGTTGTTCTGATTTCCTTTGAGGTTTAGTCCTGTCCAACTAGAATCTAAGTTGTCTGTGCACATCTAAAGAATGCAGTATCCATTCCCCTTTGTTCTGTGGATTGGGAAAGAAGGTTGGCAAATGAATAGACTAATTAAGAGCCACACTGGATACCACCTTGGGCATGAAGGATGGATTGGTTCTGAGGGACACCCTGTCCGCATGAAAGATGATGAAAGGCTCCACTGCCATAACGGCCTGTAATTCAAATACCCTTATAGGTTCATAGGTAGGTACTAGGCTACTGGCCCTAGGGCCTATATAAGCCTAGCCAAAAATGTACCCTGGCTTTCACCACCCAAGAAATTTATTTTCCTGTGCCCCTGTCGAGCAGAGCCACATAAGTGATCCCTGGGGTGAATTTCCTATTTCCCATCCAATCATCAAGATCTTTCTTGAAGAGTGCTAATGAGGAGCTCTGTCTGACATAGACAGGTAGTCTGTTCCAGAGTATTGGAAATCTCTGGGACAGGAATCTATCCCTACAGCATGTTCTGTTTATTGTGGTGACAAGGTTTAGGTCCCTAGAGCGTGTAGCTTGGAGGGATTGGGATTTCTTTAAGTGGAGCATGTCCAACAGCTCTGGTTTTGACATAGCTTTGTATGTTAGGCAGAGATTGTCTCTGAGTAGGCGATATGCAACGGAGTAAAGCTGGAGTTTCTTTGAAACGGTCTGCGTAGGGCATCTGTTTGAGGCCAGTAATCCTCTTTGTGAGGTATTTCTGTGGTCTTTCCAGTTGTTGTAGATGTCCTGTGATATACATACCAAAAGGGGCATTGTACTCTATAATGAGTCTAATGAGTGATGTGTAGAGGGGAACAATGACCTCTTTTTTTTCTAAATGAGAAACCTTTTGTGATGAGGTGAGCCACGTAAAAGGATTTCCTGACCACTGTGACGATGTGATTATCAAAGGAGAGAATACTGTCTACCTGTGTCCCAAGGTCTCTTATCACATTTTTGGCATTAAGTAGATTACCAGCTATGTGTTAGTTCATGGGTACAGAGTTTTTACCAAAGGGGATGACAATACACTTTTTGGCATTGAGCTTCAGGCCATGGCTTTGACACCAGGCATCTGTCTCAGTGAGGCCCTTTTGTAGTATGTCCACATCGTTAGGAGTTTTGATTATGGCTCCTAGTTTGCAGTCATCTGCAAACTTTGTTAGCCAAAGACCTTCTGTGTTAGCCTGTACTTCAGAGAAGTAGATAGCAAATACGAGAGGACCCAGGACTGAACCCTGTGGTACTCCACTTGTCTGAAGTCAGATTTGGAGTCTGCTACCTTCACAGTGTGGGTTCTGTCCATGAGCCAGTTGGCAACCCATCTTGTGACATAGGGATTTATACCTAGTTTAGTGAGCTTATCTATGATTCCACAGTGGGGGATGGTGTCAAAAGCCTTGGTGAGATCTAGATAAGATGTGTGAATCACCTTACCCTCATCTATGGCTTTGGTGACTGCTTCAAAGAAGTCAATCATGTTTAGGAGACATGATCTGCCTTTTACAAATCCGAACTGGGTAGGATCCAGAGTTTGGACATTACCAATGTCTTTGTTTATGAGTTCCATGATGATGATACGTTCCATGGCCTTGTAGACCAGGCTCATCAGGCTAATGGGGCAGTAGTTCCCGGGGTCCGTCGTGGCTCCCCCTTTGTGGAGTGGGATAACCGTCGCAGTGCGCCATTCAGTGGGCACAAAGCCTGAGGTGAGACTATGATTGAACATGCTACTTAGGTAGGGTGCCAGTTCATTCTGTAGTTCGTGTAGAAAACAGCCTGGGATATTGTCAGGTCCCATGGATGCTGTGTTCTTGGCTTTGGAGAGTGTGTTTTTTACCTGTGCAGCCGTGATTACAGGAACTTTGCATTCTTCCGGAATAGAGATAGGCCCTCTAGGGGGTGAGAGGGGGGTAAAGTTAGCATTGAACCAATCTGCCAGGATGTTGACAATATCAGTTTGTTTTGTATATTTAGTGCCATTGCGCTGTAACTCAGAGCAGATCTGAGTGTTGCCATTGAGATTCTTGACATAGCTACAGAATGCTTTGTGGTTGTCTTTAGAGTCAGTGGCAATTTTTTTTTCGTAACTAGCATAGGAGGATTTTTATGAGGGATCTCAGCTTCTTACTGAGGTTGACCAGGGAGTTCCTCCAATCATGGGATTTTACTCTTTTTTGCAACAGTTTCTTTCTTCTGTTGTAGAATTTGTTTATGGCAGAGGACCACCAGATTGGCTTCCTTTTTTTGGAGGATAGCATCTTGGTTCTATTAGGGATAGCATGATCCATGCACTAAGTGCATTTGTGTAAGATTCAGCAGTCGTGCCTCTATTGACCGTCTGCATGTGTGTCATGAAGTTTGCCACTTCTGTCTTAAGAAGTGTGACGCTGGCTTTGGAAATTTTTTTTTACAGTGGTTTCCCTAATTGGGGGTGGGGGCAGGATGTGGATGTCTAGGATGATTAGCTTATGGTTGGATTTGACCGACGAGGAATTGACCTCTGGTGTGGAACACCAGTCGCCCATGTTGGTAATGACCAGGTCTAGGATATTGCTGCCCCTGGTGGGGGTGTGAATAAGTTGATCCAAGGCGTTAGAATTTATGAATTCCAGAAAACGTTGAGCAAAAGAGTTGGTACATGAGTAGTTTTCTCAGTTAATGGTGGGGTAGTTGAAATTGCCCATTATTAGGGTGTTGGGTTGTACCCTAATACTTTCCAGTGTATCAAGAAATGAGGAGTGGGAATACTAGGGCATGGTGGGGGGTCTGTAGCAAGCTACAATTTGTATTGCGGTCTTGCCCAGAGTTAGTTGCACTTGGATAATCTCGGATGCATTATGCTGTGCAACTAGCCTGGAGGTGTGGATATCCTTAATGAATATGGACACGCCTCCACCTTTAGTGCTTCGTTCCGGGTTAGGTGGCCGAAAGGTGTGGTGTGAATTATAGCCTGGTAATGCAGGGGTGGTCTCTGGAGCTTTGAACCAGGTCTCTGTCACTGCACATATGTCGATGTTCTCCATTTTAAGGAGTGCCTTTTGCATTTGAGGTTTAGACTTCTAGCATTGAGTAGCATTACCCTCAGATTTTGCTTGCTTGTACCTGTTACGGTGGTGAATTTGTAATTTGAACCTTGCCTAAAAAAGTCACTATAGGGGTGACAAGAGCCTTAGCCAGTATCCAGAATCCCTAGGGCGACAGGTGCAGGCCATCTCTGGCAAAGCATCGTGGTCTGTCAATCATGTTATCCCACGCAGACAAATACTGGATCCCCTTAGAATGACTTCTAGCTGAAGTGATTGTTAAAAGGAAAGCTGTTTTCCAAGAAAGAAATTTTAAATCTGCAGTAGCAGCTGGCTTGAAAGGAGGTAGAGTGAGTTTCTCCAAAACAAAGTTAAGGTTCCAGGCTGGGGTTGGAGCTCTCCTGGGTGGTCTCAAATTTTTGGCCCCTCTGAGGAACTGCTTGAGCAGTGGGTGAGAGAAGAGGGGAGGTTCTGTGTTATAATGAGCTGAAATGGCTGAGTCGTGGATTTTAATGGAGGAAAAAGACAGGCCCTTGTGAAGCATCTCAGTTAAGTATTGTAAAATCTGAGGAAAATTGGGCGCTGCTGTGCTCTTCCTTTGAGATTGGTTCCAGGCACAGAATCTTTTCCATTTTGTCAGCATAAGATTCTCTAGTACTAGGCCTCCTTGCCTCTAAAATGATATCCATCACAGATTTACTGAGGGATGGTAGAGGAGAGATTATGTAATTAGCCAGGCTGCAAGGTTCAGTGTTAGAAGCTGAGGGTGCAGAATCTGGTTCTCCTGCTGAGACAACAGGGAAGGAGTCTGAGGCAGGTGCCATGGGGATAACTGAGACACACTGCGCAGGAGGGGGTACCAGTGTTGGCATGGCCAGTCTGGAGCAATCAAAACCATCCTTGGTTTGTCAAGTTTGAGTTTTAGTAGTACTTTGGAGAGCAGAGGCAGAGGGGGGAAGGCATAGACTGATAGGTTTCTCCAGCTGAAGGACAGAGCATCCACTTTCCAGGCTTGTTTGTGGGGAGTCCTTGTGCAAATGTGGTCCAATTGGTAGTTCTGGGGAGAGGCAAAAAGTTCTATATCTGGGCTCCCCCATTTGCTTGTCAACATGTTGAAAATCTTTGGTTCCAGTTTCCACTCGTGTGGGTCCATGAGGTTTCTGCTTAGTCTGTCTGCCAGTGTATTTAATTTTCCTGGCAGGAATTGAGCTTGTAGGTGCACTTGGTAGCTCAAGACTGTGTTCCATAATGCCATGGCTAGTCTGCAGAGGGGGGTAAGAATGTGTACCCCCTGCTTGTTTATGTACCACATAACAGTGGTGTTGTCCATCTTTACCATAAGTTGTCCTGGAAGAATGTGGTCCTTGAAGGTGGTCAGAGCATTTTGTACAGTTAACATTTCTTTTTGATTGATATGCAGGTGCATTTGACTTGGGTTCCATTTGCCCTGAATGCACTTCCCTGCCAGATGAGCCCCACATGCATAGTCTGATGCATCTGTTGTTAGGGCCTGGGTGGCAGGGGGAGGTGAGAAAGGTAGTCCCTTGTTTTGGTGGCAGGCCTCTCCCCACCAAAGGAATTCTAGGCGAGGCAAGGTATGATAGGAATCATTGCTTCTAGATCCTGAGAATGTTGACACCATAGGCTTTTAGAACCACTGTAGTTTCTTCATATACAGTCTTGCATATGGAATTAGAAGAATGCAGGAGACCGTGTACCCCAAGACTTGCAGTATTTGTCTTGCAGAGAGCAGGGTTTTTGTGGCCACTTGTTTGAAGTAGGTTGTCAAATGAATTTGTTTCTCTGGCATGAGGAAAGCCATCTGGGATGTTGTATTCAAGCTTGCTCCCAGGAATATAATTTGTTGACAGGGTACCAGGTGTGATTTCTTTACGTTTATGGTGTACCCCAGGCAAGTTAGAACCCTTTGTACAAAGGCCAGATGATTCAAAAGTATGTCCTGGCTTTCTGCCTGAATTAGACAATCATCCAGGTATGGGTATATCTGAATATTTCTTTGCCTGCAAAATGCAATGACTGGAGCTAGGCACTCTGTGAATACCCTTAGCACAGTAGATAAGCCAAAGGGCAGTGCAGACAACTGATAGTGCATGTAGCCTGCTTTGAAGAGTAGGTATCTTCTGCAAGACTCCCTGATAGGGATGTGCAGGTATGCTTCCTTTAAGTCTAGTGTTGCCAACCAGGCATCTTTGCCTAGCATAGGAAGCAACTTATGAAGAGTTAGCATCTTGAATTTTGGGATCACCAAAAAAGTGTTTAGGATAGACAGGTCCAGGATAGGATGCCATGAGTTGTCGTTTCTGGATACCAAGAAAAGTCTCAAATAGAAACCTTGTCCCTTTTCGTCTTCTGGTACCAACTGAACATCTACCATGCTTAAGAGGGAGAGTACTTGATTTTGGGCCTCTGCCCACTGATTTGGGGGTAGATCTGGCTACCCGCTTGGTGTTGGTAACGTGTGGAAGTGAAATCTGTATCCTTGGGACACTATTTAAAACCCATTTGTCCTGGGTAATGAGTTCCCAGTTTTTGGCCTGCGGACCAATCTTTCCGCCTAAAGAAGCATTCAATTGGGAAGTGCTTGGAAGTTTTAAAAGCAAGTCATTGAGACCGTTTTCCAAACGGGGGAGTCTTACTGCTCCCAAATTTGGATGTGGAAACCCACTGCTTAGTGTTGCGCGTCCCCTGGGACTGAAACCTGGGGTTTCTGTGTCTGGGTTTGGATTGAGAAGACTGGAAGGGGCTGGAAAGGACCAATTCTTAGAGGGCCAATGCCTACTAAATCTTGGAGGCTGAACTTGTAAGAAATATTTAACAGTTTTCATAGATTTAGCTTTATCTTCCATCTTTTTAAGAACTTCCTCAGCTCTGTTGCCAAACAGGCAGTCCTGATTTAAGGGAGTATCCAACAGTTTAGCTTTAACATGATCAGGCAAAGACTGCTCCTTAAGCCAAATCCTGCCTTCTGAGCACAGACCCAGTAACAGCAGTCCTGCAAAAGGCCTCTAATGAATCAAATCCACATTGTAAAGTATGTTTTCCAACCTGTTCAGCAGAATGCATTAAGTCCTGTAATTCTTTGTTTTCAGCACAGTCAGAAATCAACATAATTTTCTGTTTAAGCAATCCAATAACATGTTGCTGATGCTTTAACATATGAAACTGGCAGTTTAAAGCCCTAATGGCCAAGGTTGCAGAAGTGTAAACCTTCTTACCTCATCTATCCTGTGCCCTGGAGTCTCTATCAGAAGGGGTATGATTTTTAGCAGTACAATCCTTAATGCCCTTGGGTCCCTGTGAAATAGTCTCTGGATTCGCAATAGGATTTTTAAAAAGGAACTTGTGTGAATTAGGAACCCTGTAATATCTGTTAGGTTTTCTGGGAGCAGGAGGCAAAGAATCAGGGGCCAAACTAGATTCCGAAAAGGTATCATCAACAATGTCTAGTACAGGAGGTATAGCTAAAGGCCTATGCTGAGGCAGGAGTAAAAAATCCCTAAGCCTCTTTTTTGAATCAGAAAAATCCTGGCTTTCCCAGTGGAAATGCTCCCTTAGAGTATGTTAGGTTTCACCAAAAGAAAAATCCTCTGGAGGGGAAGCAGAGGGAATGGAGTCCTCTGCATCAGAATCGTCATAAGTAGATCAGGGCAAATCCAGATAATCAGAAGAGTCAGAAAAATCAGAATCCTGGTCAGAAGATTCATAAACAACTTCAGTCCTAGGTCTCTTAGAAAGGGGTGGTTGGCTTCCCCTGATTAGAGTTATAAGATCTTCAGCCATTCTTATCATTTGTTTTTTTAGGCATAGAGGCCTGAGCATGCGGCCTGGGCATCGGTTTCTTAGGCATGGTTTGAGGTTTAGGCCTAAATGAAGAAGGAGGCGTTGGTTTAATATGCAAGTCCATAGGCCTAAATACACCCTCAGAAGCCGGTGCCCGCACAGCGGCTCTGGACCCATCCAAGGTAAGCATATCCGCAGATTCCACAGTTGAAGCATCTCGCGGCATACCGGCCTCCAAATGGGTCTCAGTAGAGGCCTGTGAATCAGAAGTTGCGGGTATCAGGGGCTGCGAAAGCGCCTCACTGAGTACCGGTGAACTGGTGACTGGCTTAGGAGAAGCGTTGGACCTAGGTGGCCTGTCTCTGTCTTTATCTTTGCATTTTTTCGGAATACCGGTAGCCAGATGGCTAACCAGTGACATTTCTGGATAACTGAACCGAGAACCGAAATATTTAGAGTCGAAAATATACCGATGACGGATAGTGCGCTGATTAAATAAGGCACAAAACCGACAGCAAGGTACATTGTGGTCAGGGCCTAGGCAAGGAATACAGTACGAATGAAAATTTTTGTGAGGTATTTGCTTTCCACAAGTAATGCAATTATTAACTTTTACTGACATCAGTAAGGAGCAAGAAAAAGTTTCCCCAATGGGGTACTTAGCTTTAGTTGAAGACTTCGGTTCTGAAACTCGAAAACGAAAATTTCAGGAGTCGGCCGATTGGCACTTGCAAACTGCTTCTGCTTCAGACACTGCACAGCAAGAAAGACCAATGTAATGGCGTCGGCTGCATGTTTTATACCCCCTGACGACCTGACGTCATGGAAGAAGGGACAGCAACCGATGCAGTACCCAAGACTTTGTTAATCAGGCCGACTGAGGGCTACTGCAAGCAGATAACCCAAATGTAATGACTGCAACAGTGAAACACAAAGAACATCTGTGTGCAGAGCTCACTGTAAATGGAGCCACCTATACTGAACCAGAAGATGTAGCCAACCTCCTGGCTGGTAAATTCGGCTCCAACTTTACCACTCTCTCCCCTTCAACTTTCCCTCAGGAAATATCATCAAATATAACTCCCCCTACTATCACTAGGGAACAGGTCCTTAATGCTCTAAGACCAAGAACACTGCATCAATGGGCCCAGACAATATCCCAGGATGCCTTCTAAATAGCACGAAATATGACCTACCAAGGCCTCTGGAATTATTTAACTGCAGCCTCCAAACAGGCTTCATGCTTCATGAAAGGAGAAAGGTAACAGTCATCCCTCTGCACAAAGGTGGGCCAACTACAGACTCATAAGTCTCACTAATTTTGTATATGAAACCATGGAAAGAATTATCATGGAAATGATCAACAGAGATATAGTAAACCTCCAGACACAGGACCCAACCCAATTTGGTTTCGTCAAGGGCAGATCATGCCTACTCAACCTGGTGGACTTCTTTGAGAAGGTCACCAAAGCAATGGATGAGGGCAAAAATCATTCACAGTGCCTACATTGACCTGGCCAAGGTATTTGACACAATACCCCACACGGGCATTGTTGACAAACTCAAGAGGTTAGGTACAAACCCGTATGTCACATGGACAGGACCCAGCAAGTTAGAATTGGGGAGTCCACCTCTACAAAAAGGCAGTTACAAGTGGAGTCCCTCAGGGATCAGTCCTTGGACTGCTCCTTTTTGGCATTTAATTCTCAGAAGTCAAGGCCACTGTCAGCGATCTCTGGCTGACTAAATTTGCAGATGATTGCAAATTAGGAGGTGTCACTGAATCTCACACTGACACAAATGTTCTCTTGGAGGGGCTGACACAGACAAGCAACTGGTGGCAGAGCCATGGACTAAAACTAAATGCCAAGAAATGCATAATAGTATCCTGTGGGAAGTCATCCATCCCTGGTAGCTATCATATTGACAACACACCCCTTAGAGTTGACCCAGTAGTCGGGACTTAGGGGCACACATAGGTAGTAATCTAGCCTTTGATCATCACTTGTCTACAGTGGTGAGGAAATCATTCTATGTTGTGCAACTGATAAACAAAGGTATGGCATCATTGTTCCACTGTATTCAGTATTTATCAGACCTATCACTGAGTGCAATGCCCCCTTTGCTATGTATCTAACCTGGCATATCCAACAACTGGAACATCCACAGAGGCTCCCGACTAAAAGAATACAGGGTGTAAGTAATATGTCCTATGCAGACCGCCTCAAGGCCCTATCCCTGTATTCTATCTCCTACAGGCTTTTGAGAGGAGACCTATGCCTGGCATACAGGGCCTTGTCAGACCCCACTCTGATGAACCTCCTGCATATCCACAAAGCAAACAATACCAGAATTACCCATTCTAAAGACTTAAACCTTGCCTGTGAATAACTACGACCTGCTGGAGAGATAGGTATGTATCCCAGAGACTACCCCATCTATGCAACTGGCTCACCATCCATGTGAAGCAGAGTTCTTCCCTAACCCAATTCAAGTGCAACTTGGACAACTGGATGGGAAACTGGAAATTCATCCCTGGTTTGGCATCTATGTCACTAATGGACACAGGTAACCTGTAAACAGTTACTCTCCCAGGCCCATGCTTACACTTATCAAGGATATTAGAATTTGTCAGAGATTTGGGATGCATGGCTAAGCTTATAAAGGCCCTTGTTGTCATTAGCCTAGTAAACACCTATAAAAATCTTTAAACCTTTCATTGTAGCTGATCTTTGCGAGACATATTTAAGTTCTGAGAGTAACTGCATATTTATTTGGTGACACTGTGTGGGCCACTCCTAATTACCTTACTCTTGGTCAAACTACCATTTATATTAATATTAACATTACACAGTAAGATTGGGCACCCTTTGGTAAGGGCCTTAGAGTAGATGATAAGAGTTGGCTGGTGGTAACCTTATAGTCTGGGCAAAATGGGGCATACCTGTGCCAGCCTTTCCCAGGTAGGTGTGTATGTGTGTGTGTGTGTGTGTGTGTGTGTGTGTGTGTGTGTGTGTGTGTGTGTGTGAATCAAATCTCAAGGATTATGTGCATCAGCTACTTGGGCAGGGACATGAAGCACTGGTTGGACAGAGAGGGTGCTGAAGGTCTTGGCTTGGCCACTCAGCTGAGATATCAACTCTATAGCTGTGCCAGTGGGGAGTCTTATGGAAGATATGGATAAAGAGTGAGAAACCAACCCTGGACCTGCATATGGAAATACTGTTGTCTGTACCTTGTCATCCTTCCAGTGTATGTCCATCACTGTTGCTAGTGGTGAGGACTGAGGCTCCTTGATTACTGGTCCAGTGGTGGGTAATCACATCTTCAATAAAGGGGAAATACTTATTACACATGTTAGATGTTCACAGACAACTCAGACTCTATATAAAGAGGAGAACAAATTTTAGAAAGGATGACTAATTGTTCATTTCCTTTGCCAAACCAAAGGTGGGAAAGTCTGTTTCCAAAGTAACCAAAAAACCCAAAAAGCTCACAGTGTCCAGTGCTAAAAATATCACGAGGCACATTTGTAAAGAAGTTATTTATTAATCTAGTGTAGTCACAATTATTGGACAACTCTTATTTCCTTTTACAACTTCTTTACAAATGTGCTTTGTGATATTTTTGGCACTGGAAACTAGCTTTTTTTCCCAATGTTTCTAATGCTGCATGGTCACAGGCTTTTTTTCTTGTTTACAAAGTAACGTTATGAAGATGGCTTTCTAACTGTATTTCCTTTGTGTATCATAAGAAAAATTTCCTTTTACTACATAATCCAAAAGCACATTCAACCAGAGCAGTCTCTACCTTGACAACCTTCAACAGAGGTTTATCCATAGATAACATCTGTGCTGCAGATACTTGGTCAATGGTACACACCTTTGTGTCCCACAGTAAGTTGGACACACAATCCAGATCATGCTCATCTCTTGGCTCCACTGTACTCAGGGATGTCCTTTCTTGATACTACAAAGATTGACAGTTTGGGATTCTGTCTCACATGTGTGAACAGACAAAAACAGGCAACACTGGATATGAAAGTTATTTATTTACCATAACATTAAATCCATGTGGTCTGATTTTTGCGTGCTTCAAACTCCCCCACCTCACCCGCTTCCAAATTGCCACCTATGGTTTTGAGATGATTGAGTAGACATTACTCCCCATCTGTGTCAGTCACACCAGACTGTTATATCAACCAGTTAACCTTGCCAGGTGATTGAGGAGACGTTACTCTCCGTCTGTGCCAGTCACACCAGGCTGTAATACCAGTCATCAATCAGTTAACATTGCCAGGTGATTGAGTAGACATTACTCCCCATCTGTGCCAATCACACCAGACTGTTA
This sequence comes from Protopterus annectens, assembly GCF_019279795.1. Taxonomy (NCBI): domain Eukaryota; kingdom Metazoa; phylum Chordata; order Ceratodontiformes; family Protopteridae; genus Protopterus; species Protopterus annectens. The sequence goes on along the minus strand of NC_056746.1, from coordinate 122,904,084 downwards.
TATCAACCAGTTAACCTTGCCAGGTGATTGAGGAGACGTTACTCCCAGTCTGTGCCAGTCACACCAGACTGTAATACCATTCATCAACCAGTTAACATTTCCAGGTGATTGAGTAGACGTTACTCCCTGTCTGTGCCAGTCACTCCAGACTGTAATACCAGTCATCAACCAGTTAACCTTGCCAGGTGATTGAGTAGACGTTACTCCCCATCTGTGCCAGTCACACCAGACTGTAATACCAGTCATCAACCAGTTAACATTGCCAGGTGATTGAGTAGACATTACTCCCCGTCTGTGCCAGTCACACCAGACTGTAATACCAGTCATCAACCAGTTAACCTTGCCGGGTGATTGAGTAGACGTTACTCCCCATCTGTGCCAGTCACACCAGACTGTAAAACCACTCATCAACCAGTTAACCTTGCCAGGTGATTGAGTAGACGTTACTCCCCGTCTGTGCCAGTCACACCAGACTGTAATATCACTCATCAACCAGTTAAAACTGCCAGGTGATTGAGTACACGTTACTCCCCGTCTGTGCCAGTCACACCAGACTGTAATACCAGTCATCAACCAGTTAATCTTGCCAGATGATTGAGTAGACGTTACTCCCCGTCTGTGCCAGTCACACCAGACTGTAATACCAGTCATCAACCAGTTAATCTTGCCAGATGATTGAGTAGACGTTACTCCCCAGCTGTGCCAGTCACACCAGACTGTAATACCATTCATCAACCACTTAACCTTGCCAGGTGATTGAGTAGACATTACTCCCCGTCTGTGCCAGTCACACCAGACTGTAATACCAGTCATCAACCAGTTAACCTTGCCAGGTGACTGAGTAGATGTTACTCCCCGTCTATGCCAGTCACACCAGACTGTAATACCAGTCATTGACCAGTCAACATTGCCAGGTGATTGAGTAGACGTTACTCCCCAATCTGTGCCAGTCACACCAGACTGTAATACCAGTCATCGACCAGTTAACATTGCCAGGTGATTGAGTAGATGTTACTCCCCATCTGTGCCAGTCATACCAGACTAATACCAGTCATCGACTAATTAACATTGCCGGGGTTATTTCCTTTATCCTGGAAGGTTTTTTTTCCACCTATTTAGGTAATTTTCTTAATAATCGTTTTCAGACTAGTAGGGGCAAACTCAATCTGAGGATATGAGGTACAGCCCAGGGAGTCATGGGTAAGGAAGGAATCAGAGCCTTCATTCTGATAAGCTTTCAAATCAGTGCTGAGGTCGGATCCAACAACCCATAGGTTTGAACAGAAGAAAATATACAACACTGAACCTTTCCTTAAACATGGTGTTTCCTAAGCATATTTGTGACTTACTTCAATATATACTCACCTTACATTCATTTACTACAGATGCAATAATCTATAATTCCGCTGCTCATACTTTCTTGGCTTAAAAACCTCAGCTTTGGCCGGCTAAGAACTTGCTGTATTCAACTGGACGTATAAGAGAAGGCTTAAAAACCTCAGCTTTGGCCGGCTAAGAACTTGCTGTATTCAACTGGACGTATAAGAGAATTTAAGTACCTTTATCTGCACTTTTTTTTAAAAAAAATACAGTATTTAAATTGATTTTAACTGTGTGTTGCAGAAATATTAACTGAACTGGAAGTTAGTCAGTGTTTGCTGAATTTTGTTATTTGCTAGTAATTACAGGTGTGGGGGTAGCCACATTCTTTGATTTCCTGTCCTTGCCTATTTAAGTGGTACAGTGTGAAATATTTTCTGCTTAAAAACCTCAGCTTTGGCCGGCTAAGAACTTGCTGTATTCAAATGGATGTATAAGAGAATTTAAAACCTTTATCTGCACTTTTTCTTTCAAAAAAATACAGTATTTAAATTGATTTTAATTGTGTGTTGCAGGAATATTAACTGAACTGGAAGTTTTGACTCTGCTCTTCAGTTAGTCCCACCCTCCCTGTTTTTGTCCACCCTCCCTGTTTTTGCTTTGGTGTTAATCTTAGTGGCCTTGCAACTGCCCGCCCCTCTTGTAAATTTGTGTTTGGATACTCCTTCTGGGCCCATCTCATTTGCTCACTCAACTGAGTGCAGTGAGATCATATTCTGATTTCAGGCACTCCTACTGTGTACAAAGAGAGCATCTGGGAAACAGAAAAAAAAAATGTAAGCTTGTTTCCTGCCTTTCCTGTTAAGTGGTATAGACTATTTGTAGGCTTCTGAGCCCCCAGGCCCTTCTGTGTTGGAGGGAAGCCTTCTAGCTTAGTTTTTTTTCCTTATAGCTAGCCAGTTTTCTAGTTTCAGCACTCAAATCTGTTTCTTTGATCTCAGCACTTGTTCAGAAAAAAAAACAAATTAATCTGCTTTTACTGTACTTGTGTTTCTACCTACTTTATTTTACTTTTGCATCATCTTAAAAGTACTCAATTGCATTTATTACTGCTTGGTGTAACTCATTCTAAGCCTTTTGGTTGGGCTTCGGACCAGTTGTTTTGCACTGAGAGGGTTTGTGGTCTGCACTGTAGTGGCAGAACAGGTAGCTTACATCCTTCTAGGTTGGGGACTGCTGATTGAGGGCTCAGTGTCTGTTATTCTAAAAGTGTATTAATTCTGGTTTAAGCACTTGGGCTTTCAGGCCAGTTATTTTACATTAAGAGGGTTCGTGGTCTGCACTCTTGTGGGAGGAGAGGCTGGACTCTGCCCTTCTGAGCTGGGAATTTCTGGTTAAAGGCTTACAGTGCATGCATATCTGAACTGCTTCTTACTGAAGTTGGTGCGCCTTGTTTGCTGTGGCATAGACTGGATTCGGGCCTGCTGGATCTAGCTTTGCTTGTGTAACTTGAGCACTAATCCAGGCATTCTCTAAAGTATTCAATTGTATTTATTAATGCTTGGTAGTAACTTGATTAAAGTGTAGCTATCATTCTAAGTCTTTTGGATTAAGTACTTGGGCTTCAGACCAGTTGTTTTACATTAGGAAGGTTTGTGGCATGCACTGTGGTGGCAAGACAGGTAGCTTTCATCCTTCTAAGTTGGGAACTGCTGATTGAGAGCCCAGTGTCTGTTATTCTTAAAGTGTATTAGTTCTGGTTTAAGTACTTGGGCTTCAGGCCAGTTATTTTACATTAAGAAGGTTCGTGGTCTGCACTCTTGTGGGAGAAGAGGCTGGACTCTGCCCTTCTGAGCTGGGAATTTCTGGTTAAACATTTATAGTGCCTGAATATTTGAACTGCATCTTACTGAAATTGGTACACCTTGTTTGCTGTAGCATAGACTAGATCCAGGCCTGCTGAATCTAGCTTTGTTTATATGCTTGTTGTTTGTTTGCTTGTTATTTCCCTGGAAAGCTAATTCCACCAAATACGTGGCTTCTCAGCGCTTCTGTGGATCACTAGTGATATCTGCATTGCTTACTGTACTTATTTCCTTGTTTCACTTGAAAGAAAGTTACTGTTTGTCGTTTTTGCATTTAAGTTACCTGTAACACATTGCACTTAAGTTACCTGGCACTTGCTCGCTAAAGCAATTATATAAGTCAGCACTAAAAATTAAAAGCACTACACCCTCACTCCCCACTGGCCCTTGTTTTTAATTATTAAGGAATTCCCAATATTATTCTAGCATGTCCAAAGGTCAGTTGTCAATCTCCTCTCCGGTCCAGCTGGTGAATCTGGGAATCTTGAGGCAATGTTACAACTGCCTCATGTACACAGACAGCCCTCTCCTCCTCCCAACAAATTCCAACACATGTGAGAGATGCAACCATATAGCCAAACTGGAGGCTAAGCTTTCTCAACTCAGTACTGGCATAAGAAACCACACTCACTACAATTACAGTCTCACATAGACCTACCACGACAGCAAACCAAACACATAATCACACAAAAACATACTTGGAGGCTCTAAATAAAGATCTGCCTAAGCAGCAGAGACCACCAAAGCAGACACCCAAGCAACCGCTACCCCAAAATAAAACACGTGCAACACATATCTCACAAAGCCAGTGTGCCGAACAGTCACAGCCCTTAAGACTAAACAACACACCTGATACACTTGTAATAGGTGACTATCGTCAGGCACACTGACGTCCCACTCACCAGGCTGAACAAGGAGAGGGTCACGGTGAGCAGCCTGTCGGGCGCTAGGATCCGCCACATAACACAAGCACTCAGGTCACTCCAAGGCAAGTACAAATATGACTCAGTCATTGTCCATGCTGGTGTGAATGACCTGAGACGTACCTCCCTGGACTACATGAAAAGAGACATAGAGGAGCTCTCTGAGCATGTAGCTCAGGCCGGTATGACCCTGACCTTGAGTAGCATCTTACCCTCACCAAGAATGATGCCACAATATGAAGACAAGATGATCAATTTCAACAATTGGCTTAAGTACTGGTGTCATTCAAAGGGGATCCAATACCTGTCAGCTTGGGATGATATGCTCGACAAGCCACGATGCTTCGCTAGGGACGGCTTGCATCTGTCACCCCTGAGCTTTCGGATATTGGCAAAGGCTCTTGCTACCCCATAGTGCCTTTTTAGGCAAGGCTCAAAAGACAAACCCACCTCCATAGGTATCACAAGGGATAAGAAACTAAGAGTAATGCTACTCATTGCCAGAAGTCTAAACCTCAATATGCACGCACTCGAAACTCTCCTTAGCATGGAGAACATCGATATCTGTGCAGTAACAGAAACCTGGTTCAGGGCTCCCGAGAGCACCCCAGCACTACCAGGTTATACCTCATACCATGCTTTTCGGCCCCAAAACTAGGACCGAACCACAAAAGGAGGGGGAGTATCGATATTCATCAAAGATACCCACACCTCCAGGTTGGTGGCAAAGCACGAAGCATCAGAGACTATCCATGTGCAACTAACAGTGGGTAAAACTGCCTTCCAGTTTATAGCCTGCTACAGACCACCCTCCCAAACCCAGGAACCCCACTTGGCCTTTCTGAGAACACTGGAAAATATGAAGGTCTCCCCAAACACCATTATATTGGACGACTTTAACTACCCAAACATAGACTGGGAGCATTACTCTAGCTCCAACACCCTAGCCCAAAGGTTCCTAGAATTTATAAACTCAAATGCTATGGAACAACTTGTTACCACTCCCACAAGAGGGGAAAACATACTGGATCTGATCATCACCAACATGGGGACTCTATGCTCCAGACCAGAAGTGTATCCCTCACTGGTAAGATCAGACCATAAACTAATCTCACTAGATATTCACATCCCAACCCCACCCCCTGCCCAGAAAACCACAGTGAAAAACTTCTCTAAAGCAAATTTCACACTCCTCAAAACCGAGGTGGAATCCTTCAAAGCCCCCAGGCCTGTTGAAAATACGGCCCAGACCACAGAATCCTTTATAAACGCATTCTATGAACACCTTCAGGAATGCATGGATCATGCGATCCCAAATAAAACCAAGACCCAATCCTCCAAAGGCAGACGTCCTGTCTGGTGGACCCCAGCCATAAACAAACTATACAATAGAAGGAGGAAGCTACTAAATGATAGAGCAAAATCCCAAAAAGGGAAGGCATCACTGATCAGCATTAGCAAAAAAACTACGGGCACTCATAAAATTGTCGAAGGCCAGCTTCAAGAGAAAAATTGCACAGGACACTAAGGATAATCACAAGGCTTTCTTTAGTTATGTTAGGAACCTGGGTGGTAATTCCTAGATATGCTCAGAATTAGTCCAAAATGACAAAAAATACACTGAACCCACAGACATTGCCAACATCCTAGCTGACAGGTTCAGCGCAAACTTCTCCCCCCCCTCCCCACCAAAAGGGCAAATATCTATCCCAGAAGAGTGCTGCTCCCCTGACATCTCAGATGCAAAGGTAAGAGCCGCCCTCTCCAAAGCAAAAAACACAGCATCAATGGGACCAGACGGTGTCCCGGGCTGCGTCCTACATAAACTCCAAGAAGAGCTAAACCCAGACATAAAACTACTGTTCAATCTCAGCCTTACTACAGGATATGTGCCCAAAGAATGGCGTATAGCAACAGTGGTGCCTCAACGGATCCTGGAAACTATCGCCCCATAAGCCTGACTAGCTTGGTCTGCAAAGCTATGGAAAGGATCATCATGGACCTCATAAATAAAGATATTGGGGACCTACAGACACTGGATCCTACCCAGTTCGGCTTTGATAAGGGCAGATCCTGCCTCTTAAACCTGGTTGATTTTTTTGAAACAGTCACCAAGGCCATTGACGAGGGGAAGGTGGTCCACACAGCCTACCTGGACCTCGCAAAAGCCTTCGATACAATACCCCACTCGGCATTATAGATAAGCTCACCAGCTTAAATATAAACCCCTATGTCACTAGATGGATTGCAAACTGGCTCAAGGACAGAACCCACATGGTTAGAATTGCTGGAGCCATGTCAGACTCCAAACCAGTTACAAGTGGTGTCCCACAAGGCTCAGTCCTGGGACCTCTCTTGTTCGGTATATATTTCTCGGAGGTACAGGCCAACACGGAAGGACTGTGGCTGACCAAGTTCGCAGATGACTGCAAACTGGGCACCATAATCGACTCTCCAGCCAACACAAGCATCCTCCAAAAGGGCCTCATAGAAACAGACAACTGGTGCCAGAGCCATGGCCTCAAGCTAAGTGCCAAAAGTGTATAGTCATCCCCTTTGGCAAAAAAAGTGCCCACAAATTACCACATAGGTGGTAATCCATTAAGCAAAGAAGAAGTAATTAGGGTCCTGGGGACCCAAGTTGATAGCAATCTCTCATTTGACAACCACGTGGCCAAAGTGGTTAGAAAAACATTTTATATAGCCCACCTAATCATGAAGGGATTCACATCTAGATCAGGGGAGGTCATCGTGCCTCTTTACTCATCCCTCATCAGGCCCATAATTGAGTACAATGCCCCTTTTGGGATGTACCTTACCAGACACCTACAGCAACTGGAAAGACCCCAAAAGTACCTCACCAAGAGGATCAAAGGGCTCAAACAGATGCCATATGCTGCCCGGTTAAAGAAACTCCAGCTCTACTCAGTGGCATACGGCCTGTTCAGAGGCGATCTGTGCCTGACATATAAAGCCATGTCTAACCCAAAATTAATGGACATGCTGCACCTCAGAAAATCCAAATCCCATCGAGCTACGCGCTTGAGAGACTTGAACCTCAGCACTGAAATAAATAGGACATGCTGGAGGGACAGATTCATAACCCAGAGGCTCCCTTCACTCTGGAATAAAATCCCAGTCCAGGTTAGGCAGAGTCCCTCATTGACTCTCTTCAAGAGGAATCTTGTTGAGTGGATGGGCGATCGTAGGTTTACCCCGGGTATCACTTCTGTGTCACTGTTAGACAGAGGCACAGTATACTAACCTCGAAAAAGGGCATAGCAAAATTAATTTAAAATGGGTGGCGAAAGCCAAACACACTCTGGCTAGGCTTATAAATGCCCTAGGGCAGATAGCCTAGTATGAACCTATGAAGTCTGTCTTTACTTCATTAACCAGTACAGCTTTACCCTTCCCTGAATCATTTTTCACCCCTTATTCCTACGTACTTAATCACCTACACTTATTTCCCTCTTCCTATCACTATCACTACCTTCTTCTCACTTACCCTACAATTAAGACAACCTCACAATTTTTATTACCTCCCCTTTCCCTAAAACACTAAGGAACAACTGTCATTTCTATTGCTATTGAAGAATGTATACATGTAAAACATGTACTCTGCATGATTTTGCTTACATTTTATCCCAATATGTGCTTGACCTCTGCTCTTTAAATGTAGTCCACTGTACTAAAAAGTTTTGTCATATTGTAACTACACTTTGCTTCTTTACCTCAAACTTTAACTTTATTGGTCCACTTTAAAAATACACTTTACCTTGTAGGGCTATCCTGGTCAACAATACGTAAATAATTAAATAAAAATACAATTTTACAAATACAGAAAATGGTGGTGTTCCATTTCCTGATGTGTGCAAAGTCTGAAATATTTAGTAAACAATCTGAGATATTTGGAAAGAACTACCCAGCTACAAACTGGAAGTGTGACTGAGGTATCTGAAACTTTACATACTACCTTTTGTAAGGCTATACACCCACAATCTAACAGTATCCACATTTCTTGACCACCCCCACGCACTTCATCATCATCCCTCTGTAACCTTCTGCTTCTTGTGTTTAGTATACGAGCCTGAACTGTGCAGCTCTAAAATATCTATACAAATCAGATAATCATAAGACAAGTTGTTCTATGGGGAGGACCGACTTATCCCACTTAACTCCTGCCCTCTTCCTCTCCCAAATAAATTCCTAGTTTATTAATTAATACCCACAACTTATCTGACTGATAAAAATATACCTCACCTGTGGGTCTAAAAGACTTTCACTACTTGTATTTCCTACCCATATTAATAAACAAGACTTTCTTTTTTTTTGTATTATCTTTTGTTTAATTTCTTCCCACACATCCTTAGCTGCCACAAAAGAATAATTTTTAATTCACACACCTAAATATTTCATTTTATCTTTTCCCCATAAATATAGGTATCGCTGAACCATTGTGTGAGTACATAATTTACCAGTGTAGCCTTTGTTTTAGCTGCATTTATGTTACATCCTGAAAAGACTTGAAACCATCTCAAAATGTCCTTTTTTGGATATATCAAGTACAAAATTATATCATCTGTAAATAACGGCAACCCGATTACCACGCAAATTATATCCCTGAATTTCTGAGTTCCTTATTCCCATTTACCAAAGGCTCTAAACAAACAATGAAGAGGAAAGAGGACACCCGTGTCTGACTCCTCTGTTCAAACACAGCTTATCAAAGAGGAACCCTCCCAACTTAATTATTGCCTCTGATGCATCATATATTTCCCCTAATTAATCCAACTATCGTGTTAGGGAATGCAAATGCTTCCTCTGCCCTACTCATAAAATCCCAGTTTACTCCGTCAAGTGCATGCAAATGCTTCCACTGCCCTACTCATAAAATCCCAGTTTACTCTGTCAAATGCATGCAAATGCTTCCACTGCCCTATTCATAAAATCCCAGTTTACTCTGTCAAATGCATGCAAATGCTTCCACTGCCCTACTCATAGAATCCCAGCTTACTCTGTCAATGCATGCAAATGCTTCCTCTGCCCTACTCATAAAATCCCAGTTTACTCTGTCAAATGCATGCAAATGCTTCCACTGCCCTACTCATAAAATCCCAGCTCACTCTGTCAGTGTTTCCTCTGTATTAAGACCTACCAACAACAGCAGTATTTTCTTACATTCTGCTTCATTATCCACATTGTTCTGTTAATGTTGCCAAATGTTTGCGTCCTCACCACAAAACCAGTGTAATCAATACCAATCTGTTTTGGCAACACCTATGCCATTCTCTTAGTACAGATATAAACACTGTAAAAGCTGAAATAGAAATATATGAAGCTGGCTCTGATGGGTCTTTACTGTCTTAAGTTATCACAGCTGCCATAAAAGCTGAAATAGTCTTTCTGTGTTGGAGGGAAGCCTTCTAGCTTGTCAGTGGGAGTGGTAAGCACTACGTAGCCTATCTAGTACAATATGAGTTGTTTCTGACCCTGACAGTGTAGTTTATTGGCTGTTTAGGCAGTTTTTCCATTTCTTTCAACTTTCTGGTTTAAAAGCCAGCGTTTGCGCTTTTCCCACCTTTCCTTTAACTAGTCTAGTCCAGATACAGATTTTCTGCATCCAGGACTGTTTGTAAGCTTCTGAGCCCCCAAGCCTTTCTGTATTGGAGGGAAGCCTTCTAGCTTATCAATGGGAGTGGTAAGCACTGGGTAGCCTATCTACCACAACAGGAGTGGTTTCTGGCCCAGAAATTGTAGTTTATTGGCCATTTGGGCAGTTTTTCCATCTCTCTCAACTTTCTGGTTTAAATCCACAGTTTGTGCTGGTTTCCCACCTTTCCTGTAACTAGTCTACTCCAGATACAGACTTGCTGTATCCAGGACTGTTTGTAAGCTTCTGGGCAGTGACAAAGTCTGCTCTTCAATTTTTCCCTTAGATCTACTAGTTCTCTCCTCTCCTGCACTTTTACTAGCTTATTAGTCTAGCACTTCACCAGACTTCTTGTAGCAATTACTGTAGCACACAAAAGTGCTACCAGCACTAAACGTTCTGCAAGGAAACAACTCCAGCATTTATTATTAATGCCCACCCCACCAGGCATGTCTAAAGGTCAGTTCCCTGTGCTTTCTCCTATTAACCTGGTGAACTTGGGCATCCTGACGCAATGTAGCAACTGCCTCATGTGTACCGACAACCCTCTCCTCTTACCTCCCAACACTCAGACTTGCGAGCGATGCACTTATATATCCAAACTGGAAGCCACACACTCTCCAGCCAAGACCAGAATAGCTGGTCAAGAGGAGAAGGTCAACACTTGCACAACACCACATGGAACACATAGCCCTCCAGAACACACACCAGCACTGCCTTCACATAAAAATACAAACCACATAGCCACCTTCATGGAGGTTCTCAATAAAAATCTACCCAAACAGAAGAGACCTCCAAGGCAGAAATGCACTCAACCACCACAACACAACACTAATCACAAGATACATTACTCTCTCAACCAAAGCCCCTAAGGCAAAACAGCATGCCCAACACACAAGTCATAGGTGACTCGATAGTGAGGCACACTGATGTCCCACTTAATAAGTTGAATAAGGAGAAAGTAACAATCAGCTGCCTGTCAGGTGCCAGGATCCACCACATAATGCACGCACTCAGCTCACTCAACAACAGGTACAAATATGACTTAGTCATTGTACCTCCCTAGACTACATGAAAAAAGGCATGGAGGAGCTCTCGGATTATGTACCCAGGCGGGTATGACTCTAGCCCTGAGCAGCATCCTACCATCACCTAGAATGATACCACAGTACAAGCAGAAAATTACTGATTTAAACAACTGGCTAAGTTTCTGGTGTCATTCTAAGGGGATCCAGTATCTGTCTGCCTGGAATGACAGGACTGACAAAATGCTTTGCCAGAGGTACCCTGCATCTGTCACCCCTGGGCTTCTGGATACTGGCCAAGGCTCTTGCCACTCCTATAGTGTCTTTTTTAGGCAGTGTTCCAAAGACCAAACTACCACCAAAACAGCTATAAACAAATGTAATCAGAGGGTCATGCTGCTCAACCCTAGAAGTCTAAATCTCAAAATGCACTCGTTCGAAGCACTCCTTAAAATGCAGAACATCGACATTTGTGCTGTAACAGAGACCTGGTTCAAGGCAGGGGAAAGCACCCCTACACTACCAGGCTATAACTTTTTCCACACCATTTGGCCCCAGAACGTGGACCAAAGCTCCAAAGGTGTTGTTTCCATATTCATAAAGGATGCACAAACATCCAGACTGGTAGCCTAACATAACGCATCAGAGATACTTCAGGTGCGGCTAACACTGGGTAAGACAGCAATTCAGGTCATAGCCTGTTATAGGTCCCCAACCATGTTCCAAGACTCACGCTACATGTTGCTAAGCACCCTGGAGAATATTAGGGTCCAACCTAACATTCTCATACTACGCGACTTCAACTACCCCTCCATTAACTGTGAAAACTACTCATGTACCAATACACTTGCCCAACGTTTCCTGGAGTTCATTAATTCCAATGCCCTGGACCAGCTCGTTCTTACCCACACTAGGGGTAGCAACATCCTTGACCTGGTCATTACTAACATGGGCGACCATTGCTCTACACCAATAGTCAGCTCCTCCCTGGTTAGATCGGGCCACAAACTAATCTCCTTGGAAATTCCCCCCCCCCCCCACACACACACACACACACAAAGGTAACCACCATGAAAAGCTTCTCCAAAGCTAACTTTGGGCTCCTAAAAACAGAGGTGGCTAACTTCATGGCACCTATGCAAATGGAGAACAGTTGCATGACCGTCGAATCATACACCAATCACAATGTACACGTGCACAATGTTACACAAATGCATGGCTCTTGCCATATCCAATAGAACCAAGACGCTCTCCTCAAAAAAACAAAAGCCAATCTGGTGGTCCCCTGGCATAACAAACTCTACAACATGAGGAGGATACTGATGCGGAATAAGGTGAAGTCCCAAGACTGGAAAAACTCCCTTATCACCCTCATCAAATCCTCTAAAGCTAGCTATGAAAACAGAATTTCAGCAGATAGTAAAGACAACCACAAGGCCTTCTATAGTTATGTAAAGAATCTCCACGGCAATACCCAGATTTGCTCTCAGCTACTGCACAATGGTACCTCTTATACCGAACCAACAGATATTGCCAATATACTGTCTGACAGATTCCACGCCAACTTTACCCCCCCCCCCAAAAGACCAATCACAATACCAGTAGAGTGCCAGGCACCCAGTATTACTGCAGCACAGGTTAAAACAGCACTGTCCAAGGCCAAGAATACAGCTTCTATGGGACCTGAAAATATCCCTGGCTGTGTTCTACATGAACTACAGACTGAACTGGCACCTCACCTGTGTGCCCTGTTCAATCACAGCCTCACCTCAGGCTTTGTCCCTACCGAATGGTGCAGTGCTACAGTCATCCTCTCCGCAAAGGAGGAGCGACTACAGACCCTGGGAACTATCGTCCCATTAGCCTGATGAGTCTGAAATGCAAAGCTATGAAATGCATCATCATGGACCTAATAAACAAAGATATAGGGAATCTCCAAACTCTGGAACCCACACAATTTGGTTTTGTGAAAGGAAGATCATGCCTACTCAACTTGGTCGACTTCTTTGAGTCAGTCACCAGAGATGTGGATGATGCCAAGGTGGTTCATACAGCCTACCTTGATCTGGCCAAGACCTTTGGTACCATTCCCCACTCAGGAATCACAGAAAAACTCACTAAGCTAGGCATCAACCCCTACATCATGAAGTGGGTTGCAAACTGGCTCACAGATAGAACCCACAGTGTGAAAGTAGCTGACTCCAAGTCAGACTGCTGACTAGTCATGAGTGGAGTCCCACAGGGTTGGGGTCCTGGGTCCTCACCCATTTGGTTTGGTATGTACTTCTCTGAAGTCCAGGCCAACACGAAGGGACTATGGCTGTCAAAGTTCACAGACGATTGCAAGTTGGGAGCTACTCCTAACTCTCCAAATGATGTTGACATCCTACAGAATTGGCCTCACTGAGATCAACGACTGGTGCCAGAACCATGGCCTTACGCTCAATGCCAAAAAATGTGTCGTCATCCCCTTTGGGAAAAACCCGGTTCCCATAAATTACCACACTGATGGTAGTCCACTGAACAAAGAAGGCACTATAAGAGATCTAGGAACACAGGTTGACAGCAACCTCTCTTTTGATCACCACATTGCCACTGTGGTCAAAACGTCCTTCTATGTGGCACATCTCATTGCTAAGGGTTTTGCATCCAGGAAGAAAGAGGTCATTGTCTCCCTCTACTCTTCCCTCATTAGGTCAATCATCGAGTACAATGCCCCATTTGGCATGTACCTCACTAGACACCTACAACAACTGGACAGGCCACAAAAGTAACTCACAAAGAGGATCCTGGGCCTTAAACCCTTGCCCTATATGGACAGACTCAAAAACCTCCAATTATTTTCTGTCTCATATCGCCTACTTAAAGGCGATCTCTGCTTGACTTAAAAAAGCCATGTCTGACCCAGCTCTGTTAGAAATGCTACAACTAAAGAAATCCCAATCCCTCCGCACCACATGCTCCAGAGACCTCAACCTCATTACCACAATCAACAGAACGTACTGGAAGGACAGGTTCATAACCTAGAGACTGCCCATGCTATGGAATAGACTTCCCATACATGTCAGGCAGACCACCTCGCAGACCCTCCAACAGAAATCTTGATGAGTGGATGGGAAATAGAAAATTCCACCCCGGGGAAACTCCAGTGGCTCTACTTGACAGAGGCACTGGGAACTAAGGTCGGGTGGCATGATGCCAGAGTAATCCTATGGCTAGGCTTGTAAAGGCTCCAGGGCCATTAGCCTAGTACACACCTATGAACCTATATGAAAACTACAGTTGTGTACACTTACCATAAATGTAGATGTTCAAGTGTATTCACTGTTGCAGTCCTAACAAATGGGTTATCCGGCCCCCGGTAGCCCTCGATCAGCCCGAGTACCAAAGGTAAAGGGATATGACATCAGCTGTCATCGGTTGTATAGGACGTCAGTATCTTTGATAAAAAAGGAGGCAGCCGACATCACTTCCTCAGCAGTCTTTCTTGCCACAAATGTCAGGAGCCCCCAACAATACAAGGCTTAGATAAACATAAATAATCCTTGGTAAAATAAACCAAATAAAGCCTGCACCTTAGGAAAGGCAAGCAGAAGAATACCAAAATGGGGGGGGAGGGGGGAGAGCAGGACTGCAACAGTGAATACACTCAAACATCTACATTTATGGTAAGTGTACACAACTGTACTATGTTCCTCGTGTTTCACTGTTGCAGTCATTACACTTGGGTTGAGTCCCAAAGCCCAGAGAAAGAGGAGGAGGAACCAACAGAGTTAAGGATTGGAGAGAATGCCTTGCAGAACAGCAGTGGCAAACCCCGCCCTGGATCTGGAAAACAAAGGCAAATTATAGTGCTTTGTAAAAGTATGTACAGACGACCATGTGGCAGCCTCTAAAATGTCTTTAGTAGGGACACCCCTTAAAAAGGCTGCAGAAGTAGAGGCTGCTCTAGTGGAGTGAGTCCTCACTCCTTGAGGAGGAACCTTGCCATGAAAGGAATAACAGAAATTAATAAAGTGTGCAATCCATTTAGAAATGCTTTGCTTAGAAATTGCTTTGCCCTGAGCTCCAGGAGCAAAGCTGACCAATAGTTGATCTGATTTCCGAAGATCCTTAGTCCTATCCAGGTAGAGCCTGAGCTGTCTGTGTACATCAAGAGAATGCAGGATCCTTTCCCCCTATTTTGAGGATTAGGAAAGAAGGTAGGAAGGTGAATGGACTCGTTAAGAGTCAAGCTAGAAATCACCTTTGGCATAAAAGAAGGACTGGTCCTCAGGGAGACAAGATCTGCATGGAAAATGAGAAAAGGCTGCACAGCCATCAAAGTCTGCAGTTCTGAAACTCTCCTTGCTGAAGATATAGCCAAAAGGAATGCAGTTTTCTAAGAGAGAAACTTCAAATATGCAGTGGTAGCAGGCTCAAAAGGAGGAAGAGTGAGCTTCACCAACACAAAATTAAGGTCCCAGGCTGGAGTAGGAGCCCTTCTGCGAGGTTTTACGTTGTTAGCACCTCTGAGAAACATTTTCATCAGGGGATGAGAGAAAATGGGCTGATCAAAAGAACAATGAGCAGAAATAGCATAAGAATGGATCATGATAGAAGAAAAGGAAAGTTCACTTTGAAGCAATTCAGCCAAATATGCCAGGACCAGAGGAAGAGTAGGCTGAGAAGAAAATTCCCCTTTATTTTGCATCCAATGAGAGAATCTTTCCCATTTGCCAGCGTAGGACTTCCTAGTGCTAGGCCTCCTGGCCTCACGCAGAACGTCAACCACCCGCTGGGAAAGGGGAGAAGAAGTAGATGGAGTCATACAATGAGCCATGCTGCCAAATGAAGAGTCCGAAGATGAGGATGCAGAAATTTTCCCCCTTCCTGAACCAAAAGATCTTGTTTCAGAGGAAGATACCATGGAGGAAAATGGGAGAGGCTGCGAAGCAGAGGGTACCAATGCTGCCTGGGCCAGTCTGGAGCTATGAGAATGGTCTTTGGTCTTTCATCCCTGATCTTCAACAATACTCTGGGAAGAAGAGGAAGAGGATGGAAGGCATAAACTGAAAGTAGATACCAAGGGAAAGACACAGCACCCACTTTCCAGGCTTTGTTGTGATGCTGTCTGGTGCAAATGAGTGGCAGAAGGTGGTTGTCCGGGGAGGAGAACAGATCCACCTGAGAAGTGCCCCAACACTGAATGATGCTGTAAAAGACTGTTCTGTTCAGCTGCCACTCTTGAGGATCCAGGGTCCGTCTGCTCAACTGGTCTGCCAAAACACAGAGCCTCCCTGGAAGAAATTGAGCTAGAAGATGTAGGTCCAATGATGCTGCTGTGGACCATAGAATCATGTTCTGCCTGCACAGGGGGTAAGAATGAGTCCCTCCCTGTTGTACCACATGACTGTGGTGTTGTCTGGTCTGCCAAAACACAGTCTCCCTGGAAGAAACTGAGCTAGAAGATGTAGCCTAATGATGCTGCTGTGGACCATAGAATCATGTTCTGCCTGCACAGGGGGTAGGAATGAGTCCATCCCTGTTGTACCACATGACTGTGGTGGTGTCTGGTCTGCCAAAACACGGAGCCTCTCTGGAAGAAACTGAGCTAGAAGATGCAGGCCCAGTGATGCTGCTGTGAACCATAGAATCATGGTCTGCCTGCACAAGGGGTAACAATGAGTCCCTCCCTGTTTGTTGATGTAACACATGACTGTGGTGTTGTCTGTTCTGACCAGCAGAGTTCCAGGCGAAAGAAGATGCTTGAAAGCCAGTAAGGCCTGGTGAACTGCAATTAATTCCTTCAGGTTTATGTGCAAGTGCATCTGCTGGCCGTTCCAACTTCCCTGTATGCACCTGCCATCCAGGTGAGCTCCCCAGGCATAGTCCGATGAGTCTGTGGTCAGGACTTGACTTGCAGGAGGTGGACGGAAAGGCATGCCTTTGTTTTGCAAACAGACTGTCGCCCACCATAGAAAATCTCTCTGCAGACAAGGAATCAGAGGAATTATCACATCCAGGTCCTGAGTGTGTTGACACCAAAGGTTCTTGAGGTACCATTGCAATTTCCTCATATGCAGTCTTGCATATGGAATCATGAGAATACAAGATGCCATGAATCCCAGAGCTTGCAGAGAAATGGGTCAGGGTTGCCAAGTCCTTGAAGTAAACTGAAAGAGATGTCTGCTTCTCCTGGGCGAGATATATCATCTGGGCAGCTGTGTTCAGACTCGCTCCCAGGAATGTTATTTCCTTGGATGGTACCATTTTTGACTTTTGCTTGTTGAGAGTGTAACCCAGGGAAGAGAGAAGAGTCTTTACAAATTCCAAATCCTTTAACAGCTGCTCCCGAGACTTTGCTTGAATCAGACAGTCATCCAAGTAAGGATAAATTAGGATTTCCTTCTTTCTGCAAAAGCAATGACTGGAGCCAGGCACTTTGTAAAAACTCTGGGAGCAGTAGATAAGCCAAAGGGCAGTGCAGAGAACTGATAATGTTGCTTGCCCACTCTGAAGCGAAGGAACCTCCTGCAGCTTTCCCTGACAGGGATGTGCATATAAGCTTCTTTGAGCTCTAAGGTTAGCAGCCAGGAGTCCTTGTCCAACACTGGCAACAACTGATGAAGAGTCAGCATTCTGAACTTTGGAATCACCAGGAAGGAGTTCAGAGTGGATAGATCTAGGATAGGCCGCCAGGTGCCTTCTTTTTTGGCACTAAGAAAAGTCTGGAATAGAAGCCTTGGTGTACCTGCCGTGCAGCAACTGATTCTATTGCCCCCAGATGTAACAGAGACAAAACTTGTTTTTCCACTTCTGCCCTTTGATTTGAAGGAATGTCCGGGAATCCTTTGTGTGTGGGAAAGGTGTGGAAAGAAAATTTGTGTCCTAGGGATACAGTTCTGAGTACCCATTTGTCGTCTGTGATGGTGGCCCAAACCTTTGCAAAAATGGCCAACCTTCCCCCAAAGGAGACACTGAGCAAGCAGGAACAGGCAGAAGTTGGACAAAGTCATTGAGAATGCTTGGATTGAGATGCGGGCTTAGAACAAAGTGGAAGCATGCCATTGTTTAGTCCTTTGAGGAGTAGCCCCCTGACCCCTAGCAGATCTGTAACCTCTGGTCCTAGAATGGTTCTGTCTGCTAGTATCGGGAAACATCCAACTCTTAGAAAGGTAGTTCCTACTAAAACAAGGAGAATGAACTTGCAGAAAGTCTTTAATTGTTTGCATGGACTTGGCTTTATCCTCCATCTTCTTGAGCACCTCCTCTGCTTTACTAACAAAAGGAGTGTCTTTGTGTAAAGGAACATCCAAAAACTTTGCCTTGGCGGGCTCTGGAAGGGGCTGATCAGCATGCCTCCTGATAACAGATCCAGTAGCTGCAGCCCTGCAGGAAGCTTCAAGAGCATCAAAACCACAGTGTAAAGAATTCTTGTTGACAAGAATTCAGCAAATCCTGCATAGCTTTACTCTCCGCCAAGAGGGGCACACTTGAAATGTTTGACTTAATAGCCTCTAAAGCATGTTGCGGATACTTGAGCATATGACAGACACTTGATAGACCTAACAGCAAGAGTGGCAGAAGTATAAACCTTCTTACCCCACCTGTCCAGATTCCTAGCTTCTTTATCAGAAGGAACAGGATTACTGGTAACAGTAGCCTTAGCACCTTTAGGACCCTGAGAAATAACTTCTGGGTCAGCCAGAAGATTATGATAAAGAAACAAATAAGAATCAGGAACTCTATAGTGCCTGCCAGGTTTCCTGGGAGCAGGAGGAACAGAGTTGGGGTTCAAGGAATTTTCCAGAAAACATCATCCACCACCTCCAACACAGGGGGAATAGCCAGAGACTTGTGTTGAGGCAAATCCAAGAATTTTCTAATCCTTTTCTTAGATTGAGAATATTCTTGACCTTCCCATTTAAAATGTTCCCTAAGAGTATTCAAGGTATCCCCAAAAGAAAAATCTTCCAGAGGAGAAGCAGAATGAATTGATTCCTCTGCATCAGAATACTCAAAAACAGACAAAACCTGAAAAGCCATCTCTTCATCAGCAGAAAAGCCAGAAGTCTCACAGCCTGAAAAAGATGAGGCTTCGGCCTCTTTTGGAAGGAGGAGGCAGAAGAGAGCCCTTAATAAGAGACAAAAGATCATTAGCCATTTTAACCATCTGAGACTGAGGGGAACAAGGAGCAACTGGAGCCTGTTTCTTCACAGGCTTGTGAATAGAGGATTTACCTGAGAGTCGGCAGGACTCAGGAGGCTTGGCCACCGAGGAGGTTGTCGGTATGTGCCTGCTGTCAGAATGAAGAACAAAGGCCTCGGAAACCAGAGCCTGCTTTGTCACAGGCTGGAGGTCCAAAGACAAAATGGAAGCCGGAGGCATGGAGGACTCTGAAATAATCTCACCACAGGCCTGAGCTGGTAAATCTGCAGACATCAGGGGCTGCAAAGGCAACTCACTAACTACCGATGAACTGACGACCAATCTAAAGTCGTCAGAAGATTTGTCTCTCTGAAGCCTGTCTCGGTCTTTGTCCTTACGCTTCTTAGGAATATTCAAGGCCTGAAGACCAGTGGATGCCATACGGACAAACTTGGGCCATACTCCAAAGTGCTTAGCTAAGAGCTTAATCCGACAATGAATCTTATGCGGATTAAATGAAGCACAGAGATCACAATTAGGAATTTCATGGTCAAGGCCTAAACAAATAATGCAGTAAGAATGAAAATCTCTGTGGGGAATCTGCTTTCCACAGGTAAGACAATTATTAACTTTTTCTGACATTCGTTAGGCAAGAAAAAGAAGATCCCCAATGGGGTACTTAGCTGTAGTTGACTTCAACTTTCGTAGTCGAAAATCAAAAAGCCAAATGGCCAACCAGCACGCTTGCAAAAAACTTCTGCTTCTGGCTCCGTGGCAAAGAAGACAGAGGAGGTGACGTTGGCTGCCTCCTTTTGTATCAAGGATACTGACGTCCTATACAACCGATGGCAGCCGACGTCATATCCCTTTACCTTTGGTACTTGGGCCGATTGAGGGCTATCGGGGGCTGGATAACCCATTAGTAAGGACTGCAACAGTGAAACATGATGAACATCTGGCTCTGGTGGGTCTTTACTGTCTTAAGTTATCACAGCTGCCATAAAAGCTGAAATAGGTCTATATGAAGCTGGCTCTGACGGGTCTGCATAGCTTTTTTTAAGATGCTGCTGCTTCCCATCCTTTTGAAAATGCTATTAAACAAGTCTTTCCAGCCCATTATCACTTTACTTCCTCCTAACATCCACAGGAATACCCTCTGTTCTTGGAGTTGTGGCTGTTGATGGTTTATACTTCATCATTTTTATCTTCATATCTTAACCACTAATTTCTGAAATATCTCTAACACCTCCGTTGAAAGTTTGGTTATTTTATCTTTTCATGGGCTCCCTGTGTTTGTTGACAGCTCTTTGTAATTTCCATTGCCCAAGTTGCTGTGTAAAATGTTTTGTGCTATGGAGTTATAAAAATATTTGCTTAACAGCAATTTTTCTAAACTCATGCATATTATTCAAATACTTCCTTCTTTTCCCTTTAAGCACCCCACGGCTGATTTTTTTTCTGTAAAGATCCCCTTATTCTGTAATACCTTAAGCTTAAGTTCCCAGTCCTAATGCAGCAGTCTAGGGGAGTGGCTAATGCTAATTAGCCATATGGTCTCCCCCAGAAATGTCTGCAGCTCCCAATCCTAATGCAGCAGACTAGGGGAATGGCTAATGGTAATTAGCCATATGCTCTCCCCCAAAAATGTCTGCAGCTCCATATTTGCTCACCAATACAACTTTACTCTAGGAGAAAAAGGAGACCTCTAAAATCATAGTAGTGCACCCACGAATGTGTACAAGTGAGAATATGTGTGTGCCGGCGCCTGGGTGGTCACACTACAGAAGTTAAGTAGGGGACAGAGAGTCTATGTTTTTTTGTGTGTGTGTGTGTGTGTGTGTGTGTGTGTGTGTGTGTGTGTGTGTGTGTGTGTGTGTGAGAGACACCAAGAGAGGGGCAGACAGAGGGAGAGTGTCTGTGTGTGTGTGTGTGTGTGTGTGTGTGTCTGTGTGCATGCACGAATGAGTGTGAGTGTGAATGTGTACGTGTGTGTGTGTGTGTGTGTGTGTGTGTGTGTGTGTGTGTGTGTGTGTGTGTGTGTGTGTGTGTGTGTGTGTGTGTGTGTGTGTGTGTGTGTGTCTGTGTGTGTGTGTGTCTGTGTTTGTGTGTGTCTGTGTTTGTGTGTGTCTGTGTTTGTGTGTGTCTGTGTGTGTGTGTGTCTGTGTGTGTGTGTGTGTCGAAAGTAAATCTGTGTTTGTAAATTTGTGTGCGCTTGTGCGTGAATGGGCATATGTTGGTTTGTGCAAGCAACTGTACGGCTATGTTGCCATGATTATGATCGAGTGTGGGTGGCTTGACTGTTAATAAGTGAATGTAGGGGTGTGAGAATATCTGCACGTGTGTGTGTGTGTGTGTGTGTGTGTGTGTGTGTGTGTGTATGATTGCTTCTATGGGCTTGTGGAGGGGTGACTTTGCTCACATAATGCATTGGCTGTGTGAAGAACACTAGCACAGTTAGATTAGACAACACAAGAATCTGACTCAGAAACACGGTTATGAGCCAGTAATGAGGTCTTTCTCACTGTGTCCATACCTGTCTCTGAATCACATTTTTCTCGCCATCTCCATTTGATCAACCCATGTAGGGCATCTAGAGCCAGCAGTATGGATTTTACTGAATCGCTGCCACTATCTGCCATAAAATGCATATATTCCTGATAATCTAGTGCTCATACAGTCAAATACATCGCTTAGTAGGTGAAAAAAAAAGAAAATAATTTTTTTTGCCTAAGAGTAGGCACAGGAACCCATGTACAAAACAAATAAATGGCTGTAGACATAAAACTCAAAATGAATGTAATTCAGGTTCATCAAAGTAAAACCAAATACCACGCACCTACACAGTCTTTCCATAACAAATAATCAAACACAATAAACATGATAATCATCATGCATTCAAATTCATTCTAGACATGCACCGCAAATAAAGGTTATCACTGCAGTCAGTATGCTCAGAAGTCAACATATTCCATTACCAACTGCATACCAAATGACTTGTTACAGACAAATTTACACCAACTGCTGGTTCACCTAAAAGTGGGACTTACAGAAGTACACTGTACACTTTGTTGGTTGTTTCAGCGGTTTTAGTTAAATTAACTGTCAAACCACGGAAATGAAATACTTTTTTTTTTTTTTTTTGCAAAACTAAGTGAAGTCTGGAGGCAGACACAAACTAGGCATATTTCAGTTTATTTTTTTCAGCTTTCATGTGTAGGCATGCTTAAAGCACCAGAAGAATGCTCACCATGCTTTTCTGCAAGTCTTGCTCAGCCTGCGCAGAAAACACAGAAAGGTCGCCATTCAAAATAACATCAGCCAAAGAGTTCACCAGAGGTGAGTAGTGTATGATGAGAAAGACCTGAAATGAAAGAGTCAAAATCACAACATGCAGCAAAATGGTACAAACCACACAAGACTGTATGATAGTTATAAACAAATGAGAGACTATAATCTTAGAAAGATATCATAAAAATGTCTTCTGCTACAACTTCCTCTTGGTGTTGATGGCACATGTAGTAAACTTACTGCCAAGTAACACATTTGTACATTAGCTGCATACAGTATTTGGGGGCACCCACTCACCTCAGTTTGCCCTTTTCCTATTAGAGACTATAATCTTAGAAAGATATCATAAAAATGTCTTCTGCTACAACTTCCTCTTGGTGTTGATGGCACATGTAGTAAACTTACTGCCAAGTAACACATCTGTACATTAGCTGCATACAGTATTTGGGGGCACCCACTCACCTCAGTTTGCCCTTTTCCTATAATATGCTCCTAAACTCCTTAATTGCTCCATGGCCTTAGTCAAGAAGATAGACAATGGAAGTGATACAATACATGGTTTGTTTCTTTTGTCCTGCTTCTTTACCCCCGCACTCGTACACTGTGCAGTACCCCAGATCACACATGCACACATTCCTGTAAATGAACAGCACAAAGGTAAATGCTACCCACTCTAACACAGCCTGCCTTACTACTCTCTCCAAGTCTTCCTCTTAAGAGGATCCATTGCATCCACAGCGAGCCCCTTCCCCCAAGAAAAGGCAAGATGGGACAATCGCCCATTGCTCTTTTGTTCCTCCTTAGCCTGACCTGGGGTACTTCGGATGCTAGCTAAACCTCAGTCACTGGCACCACAGGAGGCTATCTTGCTCCTGCATCACCACTGTTAACTGTCAGAAAGTACAGCATGCTTAGCACAGGTTCATTTGTAAAGTACTAAGTACAGCATGCTTAGCACAGGTTCATTTGTAAAGTACTAAGTACAGCATGCTTAGCACAGGTTCATTTGTAAAGTACTAAGTACAGCATGCTTAGCACAGGTTCATTTGTAAAGTACTAAGTACAGCATGCTTAGCACAGGTTCATTTGTAAAGTACTAAGTACAGCATGCTTAGCACAGGTTCATTTGTAAAGTACTAAGTACAGCATGCTTAGCACAGGTTCATTTGTAAAGTACTAAGTACAGCATGCTTAGCACAGGTTCATTTGTAAAGTACTAAGTACAGCATGCTTAGCACAGGTTCATTTGTAAAGTACTAAGTACAGCATGCTTAGCACAGGTTCATTTGTAAAGTACTAAGTACAGCATGCTTAGCACAGGTTCATTTGTAAAGTACTAAGTACAGCATGCTTAGCACAGGTTCATTTGTAAAGTACTAAGTACAGCATGCTTAGCACAGGTTCATTTGTAAAGTACTAAGTACAGCATGCTTAGCACAGGTTCATTTGTAAAGTACTAAGTACAGCATGCTTAGCACAGGTTCATTTGTAAAGTACTAAGTACAGCATGCTTAGCACAGGTTCATTTGTAAAGTACTAAGTACAGCATGCTTAGCACAGGTTCATTTGTAAAGTACTAAGTACAGCATGCTTAGCACAGGTTCATTTGTAAAGTACTAAGTACAGCATGCTTAGCACAGGTTCATTTGTAAAGTACTAAGTACAGCATGCTTAGCACAGGTTCATTTGTAAAGTACTAAGTACAGCATGCTTAGCACAGGTTCATTTGTAAAGTACTAAGTACAGCATGCTTAGCACAGGTTCATTTGTAAAGTACTAAGTACAGCATGCTTAGCACAGGTTCATTTGTAAAGTACTAAGTACAGCATGCTTAGCACAGGTTCATTTGTAAAGTACTAAGTACAGCATGCTTAGCACAGGTTCATTTGTAAAGTACTAGTCTATTTGCCCATGCAGGCCATTTTAAGCCTAGCCAGTTTCCTTTTTTGTGCTCAAATTAACCTATACTATTTGGTTAGAGATTGGTCTTACCCATCAAATTGTTTATAATTACCTATTAACTAACCCTACTGAGAATAACTGCGATTATACCAAAGATAATTTCAGGGAACCCATACATGGAATAAATCATTTAGGAGTTGCCTCTGTTCATTAATAGTATAAAGGACAGTCCAATGGTACATTTTCTGTTTCCCATCCATAGATGCAAGATGCACTTGAATATGGCAGGGATGAACTTTGTTTTATGTGGATAGGAAGTCTGTTCCAGAACAGTGGAATCCTGTGCAAGATATTCCTGTCCCTAAAAACCATTATGCTGATGTTGCAGAAGAGGTTTAAATCACTAGACCAAGTATTTTAGATGCTATCTGAATTGCTGAATGCAGTAAGTCCATCACGATTGGGCTGGAGGATGCCTTGTATGACAGACAGAGGTCACCTCTTAGCATGACATTAGATCTTTGAAGTCAAGGTAAAGTAATGTTATCCCTCATATATGCCTTCTCTGGCCAAGAAGTCCTAAGTCTGTGGCTTCTTTCACAGCAGAAACCAATAGAGATTTGTACTGGGTATGCTAATGCAGCAATGTCTGTGCCTCTCCTATACATGCCATGTTGCCGCATGTTTTTGTCAGTTACACTGACATACAATTCTCTTAAAGGAAAGTGTCGCTCGTTCGTTTCTAACACAGATGACAAGAAGGCTGGGGTTTTCGTTTAGATGCTTTAATACATAGAAACACCTCAGGATGGACTGCAGCATCATAAAATAAAAATAAACTGATTAACAGACAGACCTTACATACATACATGCTTACATCTCAACAGCTAACTACAAAATGGCAGTCAGGCTCGCACGTGCTCAGTATTTATACACTTGTGCAAGCCCATGGATAGCTTCTTAAAGGCATATACACACATTATGAGCTACATCCTTCCTCTTACAAAGATTGCCCTTTACATACAACAACACTGCAGTCAGGCATGCATTACTATATACATTGCAAACAAAACACAGAGCTCATTTCCAAGTTGCTTCGTATCTGCTACAGGGTTTAAAGATTTGACCATATCTTGTAACATAACTATGTAGACCAAATTTAGCAACAGGGACAGTCTGCGGTGCACAACTCCTATTAGGAACTTCTGGATTTGTCACAGGAATGGGAATGTCCTCTGGAACTTCCTTTGCAATTGGAACACCGGACAATCACTCTGATGGAAAGATGAAAAGTCAGCAAGCAAAGGAGCTTAGTAGTGCTGAAACTGAATTCATCCTCAAGTCTTGGTGAGTACATTCGCAAGGTGGACCCTGTTTTTCACAAAATCGCACCAAGGCGACACTGATATATAGAGTGTATTTATATAGCATATATCATGGACAGAAGTAAATCAAAAATAAAGAGAGATAGCTGGGTGCACAAGACCCAGGATAAAAAAGTGCCCAATCCTGGTAGGCGCACTGGTGCCAGGAGTGGAAAAAATGACAGCGTAGAATCCTCAAACTACGGAAACATTCCTACAATGGGGCCAGGCCAGGCTCAGGGGGAGGATGCACTCCCTGCTGTAGAAGGAAGTAGTAGTCCACAAAAATGACAAAAATTGATTGGCCAAAGAAGAGCCATAAAGACGACAGAGTGGACTATTGAGAATAAGAAAGATATGATGTACTGTTACTATTATGTAAAAAGCCTAGAATTTCCAGACACAAGATATACAAAATGATTGAGAGAGAAATTATAGGAAATAAAAATACTTCCACAGGAAAAACTGTCACAAGCTTCAAATAAAAATTTGCGTTCATTAATACAACAGATTTTTGAAAAACAGTACATAGATCAAGAAACTTTGATCTCTTTGGAAAAAGAAGCCTCTGAGGAAGTGAGAAAATATAAACAACAAAACCTAGAGGTATTTGAAAAATATAAAAAAGAAATATGGATGGGAAAGAAAGAGAGATTTGATATGATGCAATATTTATGCAAAGGAGAAAGCCAAGTTAACCAATATACAGAAGGCAGTCGCAAAGACATTCGAAGAGAAATACAGGCAAAGGCATCCAGATATGGAAAATTTCACAATATAAAGACTAAAAGCACAAAGATTAGTAAAGTAGAAGTTAAAGAAATAGAAGTTGAAGTTATGGAGAGCCTGGGAAGTGAAGGATTTAATGTAGAAGGTCTAACACAGACTACATCACAGCATGATGGAGTGAGTCCCCAGAATAAGAATAAGGAAAAGCAAGAAGATCAGGAGACATGAAGAAGGAATATGGACACGGGAAAGGAAAAGAGATTTAATATGGTGTAATATTTATGTAAAGGAGAAAGTAAAACTAACCAATACAAAAAGAGCAGCACCAAATATATCTGAAGAAAAATATAGGCAAAGGAATCTGGATATGGAAAACTTTACAGTACAAAACATAAGAAGACAAAGAGGAAAAGTAGAACAATAGATTAGTAATGGAGAAGTCAAAGCAATAGAAATTGAGGTAATGGAACAGCTGCAAAGAGAAGGATTCAGTGTAGTAAATCAAATACAGAAACCACCACAACAGGATAGAGCAATGGATATCCAAATTAAGGGAAAACTAGTGGAACAGGAACCAATTGGTCAGGTGCCATATCAAGATATGCTGGAGCCTTCCACAGGAAGCCAGTATAAATGTTCATTTGAAGCCGGACAGCAAGGGAAGGAACAGGAAACTGTGGAAACTCTGTTGCAGTCAATGTTGAGGAGTGATAGGCCAGTGAGTTCCCACATGACAGAGCAACAGATGGCACAGGATGAAACTGAAGAGAATGTGCCACAGGAAGATGTTACAGACCCTTCTATAGAATGCACACATGAAACGGAAAACAAGGGATGTGCCCTCAGTATGGAAGAAAAGGAGTTAAGAGAAGAGTTGCTTGATTTAGCAGACAGACACAGATATATCAAGATCAATGAGAGAAATAGCCTGCCAAAAGTCAGAAGCTTGATCAAACAAATGAACACAGTAATAAGGACTGTCCATAGAGATCCATGCGATATAACAGAAGTAAACAGAATATATTACTGTGCTGCTAAATTAATAACTGATAAAATTCTACCACAGGAACATGGGGTAGCGAGGGAAAAGGGGGGAGGGGGGATGAAAGTGAATACCATCATGGAAATATTGAATAGAGAAAACTATAAAGCAGCTAAGACAAGAAGTGTCATTGTTAGAAGATTATAGAAGAGGGAACAGATCAACAAAAATATTAAGAAAGATAGACGTGATAAAAGCAGTGCAGTATTAGAACTGACCAGGCTCTATTATGCACTATTGGAGATAACAAACTAAAAATTTCAAAAACAGGCGGAAAGACTCAGAAGATACGAAGATAAATATAAGGGAAAAGCACAAAATAAGCAATTTACTGATGACCCAAAAAAGTTTTATAGAGAATTGGGAAATAAGGTAAAAGGAATTGATAGACCGCCGAAAAAAGAGGAAGTAGATACATTTTGGAGAAGTATCTATGAAGATCCTGTGGAACATAACAAAGATGCTAAATGGATAGAAGAAGTAAAAGAAAGAATAAGAAGTTTAAAGGTACAGGATATGAAATGGGATAAAATAATAGCTAGAGAGATTGAAACAAAGTTGAGAAAAGCCTCTAATTGGAAAACCCCAGGCCCAGATGCAGTGCCTAACTTTTGGCTTAAAGTATTAACTTCTTTACACTAGGATCTAGCCATGAGTAAGATTTATATGAACATCCCGAACAGACACCGCACTGGTTAACAACAAGAAAAACAATGATCTTACTTAAGAGTGAACCTGCAAGCTACCCTAAAAGTTATAGACCAATAACTTGTCTTCCGACAACGTATAAACTATACACAGGGATTGACACCGAGAGAGTTTATAGTCACTTAGAAGAAAACTCATTATGACAGTAGAACAAAAGGGCAATAAAAGAAACTCATATGAAACAAAGGATCATTTGTTGTTAAATAAAGTTATAGTGGAGAACTGTAAGAAAGGGAGGAATCTAAGTATGGCATGGATTGACTATAAAAAAGCATTTGATAGTATCCCACATTCATGGATAAAAGAGTGCTTAAAAATGTATAAGGTACATCCTACACTGATTGATTACATTATAGTAACCATGAAACAGTAGCAGACCACTTTGCAATTAAACCATGATAAAGGAATGATTATTATCCCAGGGATAAAAATCCAAAGGGGGATATTCCAGGGTGACTCCCTGTCACCATTGCTATTTTGCCTTGCCATTAATCCATTAAGCTGTTTACTTAACAGCTTAGGTTAAGGCTATAATTTGACTTCTAGAAAACAACAAAGTCTAATGACTTCTCATCTTCTCTTTGTCGATGATTTAAACTTGTATAGCTCATCAGATGAGGAACTGAAAGCACAGCTGCAGGTTGTCAAACATTTTACAGATGATACTGGAATGTCATTTGATCTTGAAAAATGTGCAAAAGCAACCTTTAAAAAAGGAAAATTTCAGCACCAAGAAAACATCAGTTTGGGACAAGAATGTGATATAAAAGAACTTAAGCAAGAGGGGGTGTATAAATACTTGGGAATTGATGAAGGATCAGCAATAAAACATGAACAAATGCGAATAAAGCTTAGTAAGGAGTACTTTAGAAGACTTAAATTAATCCTGAAAACAGCACTGTCACCTAGGAATAAGATCCAAGCTATAAATCAGTTTGCTCTTCCTGTCCTAACTTATAGTTTTGGGAGTGATTGACTGGCCCCAAAAAGTGTTGGATAGATTGGATATTAAAACAAGAAGGATGCTTCATGCTCACCAAATGATTTATAAAAATCAGTGCATACCAAGATTATATATCCCCCGTTCTGAAGGAGGGATGGGCCTCCTTGAAATTGATTATATGTACAGATCTGCAATCGTGGGACTCCACACATATTTACTGATCTCACAAGATCCAAATCTGGTGAAAGTTTTGAAACATGAGGAGAATAAATCTAAGATGACATCTATCTTTAATTTAGGAGAAGCGTATCGACGCCAAGCAGGAATGGAAATCATACCAGAAGTGGATAAAAACCAGGCAGCAACTGAATGTGCCAAAAACAAAAGAAAGAATATAAGGTGAAGGACCAGATGAGAAGGCAAGAAAAATGTGGAAAAAACATAATTATAGTTGAAAGCATATAAAACTTCAAGAAAAGCCTCAAGTTGATCGAGAAGGAATGCAGGAATAGTTAAGGAGAGGTGAATTTACATCAAGAAATGAAAGGTTAATATTGGCAGCCCAAGATAGTGGGCAATGTACATGCTGGTTTACTAAGTCCATTGAACATGTGGGAGAAACAGACATATGTAGGTTTTGTGGAACCAAACTGGAAACAGTCATACACCTTACTGCTGGTTGTGACTCTCTAATGGCAAAGGGACTGTATACTGAAAAGCATAATAATGTGGCGAGATTGTGCAAACATTATGGTATAAAAGTGGCTGAAAAACACTGGAAACATGAGCCACAGAGAATCATAGAAATTATGAAGTTTACATCACATAGGATCACCCAATACCAACAGTCCAAAAGATAGATGCTAGAAAACCGGATATAGTGGTCCAAGAAAAGCAGACAAAAGTAGCATTGATCATTGAAATCACCACACCTAGTGACTACAGTGTCTTGCATACAGAGAGACACAAAGTCATAAAATACCTCGATCTGCAGGCAGAAACAAGAGCCATGTGGAAGAAAGATACCCGGACAGTTCCAATAGTAGTAGGAGCAACTGGTCTTATAAAAAAGAATTTACAATCATATTTAGATATGTCACCAATTCATGTAACACCATACGAATTGCAGAAGGCGTCATTACTAGGCACATTGTGGGTGCTGCAAAGAGCACTTTTGGCTAACATCAAAGAGTAAAACAATACTAATTTCATGAACTTTAATCGTACTTTGACTTAGGAATGGGGTCCTTTCCCGTCATGGTATTAGAACCCCAAAAGACTTGGAGAAATTAAAAAAGATAAAGTGTCTGTCTCACAGGCTATCTGCCGTGGTACAGGCTCAGACATCAGTCTCAAATCCTTCCAATTCCGCCTAAAAACTGCTCCTTCTGATTCCATAATGTACAGTCTCAGCTCTGGACCAATATTCTTCATGACACCAATCCGATTATAACCTTTGGATGTTTGCATCCTTACCAATTCTCCCTCTCATAATGGATTGAGCGGTTTGCTGGTTTTATCATAGCAGGACTTCTGGGATAGGCATTTTTTCAACAGACTGGCTTTCACTATTCTGTTGTTCTTGACACATGGAACCAACAATTGACTACTGATTGGTAATGTGATTCTGGTTTGTCACGATAGCGGTCTCTCAGCAGGTGAACTAAGATATTTATCACATGAAATATACCTGAGATTCAAGAGATTCAGGAAAACATCATTATTATAGCAATAACCCACGCCTGGGTGTGGGTAATGCTGGATTTACCCACGGTTGGCATGGTTTGGTACCAAACAAAGCCAACCGTGGGTAAATACAGCATTACCCACACCCAGAAGTGGGTTATTGCTATTATACCATGACATTATTTAAGAAAAGAAACTATTACTTTTCTTAAATAATGGCATAGTATAATGCCTGTTTACTGCCCTTCCGCAGATGTCTGGCATCCGCGGCAGTTCTGATGTACTGCGTGCCTGCGCAGTACATCAGAGCTGTGGGCAAAAGCAACGGAGAAAGTAAGATCTCCGTTGCTTTTTACTGTTTCGCTATGTTAAATGGGTTTAACATAGCGAGACAGTTTTAAAATAAGCAACGGAGATGTCCGTTGCTTATTTTAAAACTGTCTCGCTATGTTAAACCCATTTAACATAGCGAAACAGTAAAAAAAACAACGGAGATCTTGCTTTCCCCGTTGCCTTTTTTTTTAAACCTGTCTCGCTATGTTAAATGGGTTTAGCATAGCGAGACAGCTTTAAAATAAGCAACGGAGATCTCCGTTGCTTATTTTAAAGCTGTCTTGCTATGTTAAACCCATTTAACATAGCGAGACAGTGTTTTAAAAGTAGAGTTATACTAATGGAAAAGAGTCCGGGCGACCGGACCTTTTTCCATTAGTATAACTCGATTTACAATGTGCACACTGGCCAATCAGCGTGCACGTTTTGGGGGGGGGTCATGGTATAATATCTTGTTTTGACTTCTCAAGTAACTGTTTTGCACTTTGAACTGCAAGTTCTGCCAAACCATTTGATTACAGGTACTCTATTGTCAGAAATAACTTATGTGGGCTATCATGCACAGCAAAATGCTGCTTCATCTTAGTAATTACAGTACTGGATGCTAGGTTGAGAAGTAGATCAATCTCAAACCAATTGGAGTAAGAGTCTACTAACACCAAATAATGTTGACCATTTCACTCAAAAATGTCTCTGGCTACTGTCGATCAAGGTAGTTCCGGAATCTGGTTAAGCTGAAGTGGTTCCTTCTGTTGATATGGCTTTATACTATTACACACTGGACAACATACAAGTGCTGTCTCAATGTCTTGTGACATAGAAGGCCAAAATACTAGGTCTCTCGCCTTTCTTTTGGTAGATTTGGTTCTTGGGTGACCACGATGCAAGACACTAATGTACTGTGCTTGCAAGGACTTTGGAACAATTATTTCTGGACCTTTCATTATGATAACTCTGTCAGCCAAAATCTCATCTCTGTATGGAAAATACGGTTGCACTTCTTGAGGTAAACTAGATTGCACTGACGGCCAACTTTGATTGATAAAGTGGATGAACTTTTATAAAACTGAATCTGTGGCTGTGTGATCTCTCAGTTTAGCAAGACATGTGGAAGAAAAATGTCTCACTTCTATGACTAAATCAAGGTTCTCATTTTCATGCTGTTCTGTGGTGTTTCTGGGCGATCTGGATAATGTATCAGCAAGATAAAGAAGTTTGTCTTTCTTGTAGACAAGACTGAAACTGTACTTTTGCAATCTCAGCATCATACATCATACATTGCAGTCTAGCTTTAGCTGAATGCACTGGTTTTCTCAATATAGTGACTAAAGGTTGGTGGTCTGTTTCAATCTGGATATGTCTACCATAATCATGGGACTTCGAACGTGCAAACACGATTGCCAAAAGCTCTTTCTCGACCTGGGCATACTGCATCTCAGTTTGGGTAAGAGTTCTCGATGTATAGGCAACAGGTTGATCTTCTTGTAGAATGACTGCACCAAGACCAAATTTCAAAGTGTCATAGGAAAGTGTTACTGGCATGTGAACATCATAGTATCTGAGGGTTGGTGGACTAGCAATTCTGTATTTCAAGACTTCAAATGCTCTGTGGTGTTGCTCTAACCAAGATCAGGATACATCTTTACTTGTCAGCTCTCTGAGTGGAGCTGATAGTTGGCTAAAGTCTGGAATGAACTTGCCTAGGTAGTTGACCATGCCAAGAAAACATTGCAGGGCTTGAACGTTGTCTGGAGCTGGCATCTTGAGAATGGCTGCTTGTTTTGAAGGGTCTGGTTATAGGCCTGTACTTGTAAATAAATGAGCAACATAAGTAACTTATTGTAGCCTGAATTTGCATTTCTGTGCATGGAGCTTAAGATTCACTTGATGTGCCTTTTCTAGAACTTTTCTGAGGTCTCTGTCATGGTCTGCTTCATCACGACCTCTTACCAGTACGTCTACTATGCTAGCACAAGGATAGCTAGAAAAGATTTGCTCCATTGCACGTTGAAAGACTTCATTTGGGGGAGGGGGTAGAGCCTAGATGGCCAACTGAGGGCAGTGAATTTTGAGAGCTCCATAAACTAGTATAAAAATATAGGATAATGTTATTATTTTCAAGTTTAAAATGTCAGAAATCTATAAACTACTAAACTACATAAATATTAAATTTTAGTGGAGCTGTACAAAAATTTTCCTGTCAGGTAACCGGGCGATATATTGAGTCACTGAATATGAACTCAAGGAATTCTCATCCAGATGCTGTTTTGAAAAAATAACTGCAAATGATGGCATCTACCTTACAGGAACTATCTTTAAAGATGGATGGCTTTAAAAATGACTTGGAAAACCTGAAATCAAATTCTCAAAATCAGACTGATACTCTTAAGGAACTATTACAGCAACACCATACAAAAATAACAAATATAGAGACTTCTCTAAATGACATTTAAGGGAGACTCAAAGAGAAAGAATTTCAAAAAGAATTTCTGCTTAAACAGAATACATGGCTGCTTAACAAAATAGATGACTTAGAAAACAGGGAAAGGGGAAACAACATAAGGATCTTTGGTCTGCCTGAAAACACTGAAGGAGAAGACATTATTTCATTTTTAACAACTTGGATTCCTGAATTTTTAGATTTGAAAGAGGGACTTTCATTTGGAATTGAAAGGGCACATAGAGCACTGATGAAACCTGCTTCTAACTCAACAAATACTCCACCTAGATCCATAGTTATAACATTTCTTTCTTGAATTGTAGATTTTGTAACCCATCTTGACTATATATAATACTTAAGTGGTTACCAAGATAACTACTGTTTTATACATGACATCAAACTGACAAAGTTGTTCAAGAGAAACAACAGAAGCCTGAACTTGAAATGTCACAGAATGTAACAATCATATTCTGAACAAATAATATTAAAATGACAATAGACACAGTTTAATAACATGGGCTTGAGTATAATAACACTACTGTTTTAACTTTCATAAATGACATACACTATATTGAACATCAAGGGGAAGGCATGATGATTTTCTCATATAAGTAAATGTGCATAACAAGTCATATAATTGCTTTAACTTGAATTGTGGGTTTGTAACCCGTCTTGACCATACATAATACTTAAGCTGTTACCAAGGTAAAGTACAGTTTTGTACCTACCATAAATGTAGATGTTCGAGTGTAGACACTGCTGCAGTCATTACATTTGGGTTATCCTGCCATCAGGCGGTTCCCCAGCCGGCCTGAGTTCCAAAGTCTTGGTCTGGCGTCAGTTGCTGTCGCCTCCTCCCTGACGTCAGTGCGACAGGGGTATATAAGATGCAGCCACTGCCATTTTCTTCAGTTTTTCTTGCCCCAGATGTCAGGTGCCCCCAAATAGGTAGGCATTTCAAATTGCTAATAAAACATACATAAGAAATGCAAACAACATACTTTCAGCTACCAGCAAATACTCCCCATAGGTAGTAAAGGGTAGAGGAACTAGGTGCGTACTAGCCAGTAAGAGGGGAAGGAGGGAGGGTAACCTGGACTGCAACAGTGTCTACACTCGAACATCTACATTTATGGTAGGTACAAAACTGTACTATGTTCACTGTGTGACACTGCTGCAGTCATTACACTTGGGTAGAATCCCAAAGCTGAGGTAGGGTGGCTGGTTCTATAAGGCATTAGGGGTGGCTATAAGGCCCTGCAGCACTGCAGAGGTGAAGCCAGCTCTGGATTTAGAGTATAGAGGCAGATGGTAATGCTTGGTGAAGGTATGCACAGAACTCCATGTTGCTGCTTCCAAAATATCCTTGGTAGGTACTCCTCTGAGGTAGGCAGTTGAAGTGGCTGTTTCCCTGGTGGAGTGAGATCTAATGCTGTTAGGCACAGGTTTTCCATGGTGTGTATAGCAGAAACGTATGCAATGTCCTATCCATTTGGAAATAGTCTGTTTTGAAATAGCTTTTCCCTGTGCTGCTACAGCATATGCTACCAATAATTGCTCAGATTTTCTGAAAGTTTTGGTCTTGTCCAAGTAGAAGCGTAACTGCCTGTGAATGTCCAATGAATGTAGTAGTCTTTCCCTTTTATTCTGTGGTTTTGGATAAAAAGTAGGCAAGTGAATGGTTTGGTTTAGATACACACTTGAAACCACCTTAGGCAAAAATGTAGGGTTAGTTCTTAAGGACACCCTGTCCTGGTGGAAAATGAGGAAAGGTTCCACTGCCATTAGTGCCTGTAATTCTGAAACTCTTCTTGCAGAAGTTATTGCCAGGACAGAGCAGTTTTCCAAGAAATGTATTTTAATTCTGCCATGTTAGCTGGTTCAAAAGGAGGTAAAGTTAATTTTTCCAAAACAAAGTTTAGGTCCCAAGTTGGAGTAGGTGCTCTACAGGGCGATCTTATGTTTTTAGCCCCTCTGAGGTACTGTTTTAGCAAAGGATTAGAGAAAATTGGTGGCTCCATGTTGTAATGTGCAGAGATGGCAGAGGCGTGGATCTTGATGGGTGAAAAGGAGAGGCCTTTGTCCAGCATCTCAGTCAAATATTGTAGTATCTGAGGAATGTTTGGCACAAGAGGATCAAGGCTGTGAGCCTGGTTCCAGGCACAGAATCTCTTCCATTTATCCGAGTAGGCTTTCCTGGTACTAGGCCTTCTGGCCTCCAGAATGACATCCATAACTGCTTTGGAGAGAGGCATTGCTTGCGTGGCTAGGGAATCTTCCATGCAGCTAGGTTTAGTGTCTTTAGCTGGCTGTGGAGTAACTGATTGTTGTGCTGAGACAGCAGATGTGGTATTTGAGGCAAAATCCAGTGTGGTCCTTGTGCTAAGTTTTTTAAGATTGGGTACTAGTGCTGGCATGGCCAGTCTGGTGCAATCAGGATCATTTTGGCTCTTCTTGCCTGGCTTTTATGAGTACCTTTGGGAGAAGAGGCAGTGTCCAGCTGAAGGAGAGGGCATCCACTTTCCATGCTTGCGGATGGTAACTCCTTGTGCAGAATTTCTTTAGCTGGCAATTCATTGGGGAGGCAAACACATCTATGTCCGGGCTCCACCATTTCTTTGTTACCATTCTGAATATTTGAGGATTCAATTCCCATTCATGGGGATCCATGATATTTCTGCTTAAGTCATCTGCCAGTGTGTTTTTCTCTCCTGGCAGGAATTGTGCTTGTAGAAGAACTTGATAGTTTATAGCTGTGTTCCATAAGGTCATGGCCTGTCTGCAGAGGGGGTAGGAGTGAGTGCCCCCTTGCTTGTTTATGTACCATATAACTGTGGTGTTGTCTGTCTTTAGTAGTAGTTGTCCTGGATGCAACAGGTCCTTGAAAGCTATAAGGGCATTTTGTACAGCTAGCATCTCTTTTTGACTGATGTGAAGATGCCTTTGTTCTGCGGGCCACTTGCCCTGAATACATTTTCTTGCCATGTGTGCTCCCCAGGCGTAATTCGATGCATCTGTTGCCAGTGTTTGCCTGGCTGTGGGTTGAGTGAAAGGCTGTCCCTTGTTGAGGTGACAAGCTTGAGCCCACCATCGAAACTCCTGTTGAAGGCAAGGTATTAGTGGTATAACTGTTTCCAAACTTTGACAGTGTTGAGACCATACATTCTTTAGGTGCCATTGTAGTTTCCTCATATGCAGTCTGGCATATGGAATTAGTAGTATGCAAGATGCCATGAAGCCCAAGGCCTGCAGAATTTTTCTTGCAGGGAGTTGGGTCTTTGTTGCCATTAATTGAAAGTATTGAGTCAGTTGCCCTTGCTTGTCTGGCATGAGATAAGCCATCTGGGCCGTTGTGTTCAAGCTGGCACCCAGGAATATTATCTCTTGTGAGGGCACTAGTTTTGATTTCTTTTCGTTTACTGTGCACCCCAGGCAACTTAACTTTTTTACAAACGCCAGATGCTGTAGAAGAATGTCCTTGCTCTCTGCTTGAATCAGACAGTTGTCCAGGTATGGGTAAATTTGAATTCCTTTCTGTGTGCAAAATGCAATTACTGGTGCCAGGCACTTTGTGAAGACCCTGGGCGCAGTAGATAATCCAAAGGGCAGTGCAGAGAATTGCTAATGCATTGAACCAGCTAAGAGCCTTTGGTATCTTCTGCAGTTTTGTCTGATAGGGACATGCAGGTATGCCTCCTTGAGGTCCAAAGTCAAGGGCCAAGCTTGCTTGCTCAGCATGGGAAGCTGCTGTAATGTCAACATTTTGAATTTCGGAATATCCAGGTAAGTGTTTAGTGAAGAAAGTTCCAGAATGGGCCTCCAGGCTTTGTCTTTTCTGGGAACCAGAAAGAGTCTTGAGTAAAATCCTTGCCCTTGTTCTTGTGGTGGTACCTTTTGAATAGCTCCCATGCTCATGAGTGCCATAATTTGTTTTTGGGCCTCTGCCCATTCATTTAGTGGCAGATTTGGCATTCCTTTAATCGTGGCAGAGTGTGAAAGTGGAACATGTAACCTTTTGAAATAATATTGAGAACCCATTTGTCTTGGGTGATCATATGCCAATTGTGATAAAAAAGTGCCAGTTTTCTTCCCAAGGGGGCTGCCAAGAGAGAGTTGTTTGGCAGCTGGAGTGGGAAGTCATTGAGGCTGTTTTTTATATGGTTGGTGCCTGTCTTCCCTTCTTTCTGGCCTGATGCACCCCATTGTCGAGGCCTGTAAGGACCTTGTGGTTGACCTCTACCTCTTGGTCGTCTATATCTGCCCCTTTGAGGTCTGTCATTAACTGGAAAGGACCAATTCTTTGTTGGCCAGTTTCTACTAAATCGAGGAGGCTGAACCTGTAAGAAATCCTTCACTGTTTACATAGATTTTGCCTTATCCTCCATTTTCTTTAATACCTCTTCTGCCTTAACTCCAAATAAAACATCCTGCTGTAAAGGTGCATCCAGTAATTTAGCTTTAACATGAC
>NC_056746.1:122843764-122861264 GCF_019279795.1 Protopterus annectens | reverse complement strand
AAGAAAAACATTTCCGTTTCATAGTATAGTACTAGGCTATCTGCCCTGGGGCATTTGTAAGCCTAGCCATAGTGATGTGGCTTTTGCCACCCCATGAAATGGTACAAAAATGTACAGAATAAATCTAGAATACTGTGCCTCTGTCTAGTAGTGACACAATGAAGGTCCCCTTATATAATAGAATTAGTTTACTGTGCCCCTGTCTAGCAGTGACACAGATGTGACCCCTGGGGTAAACTTACGATCTCCCATCCACTCATCAAGATTTCTCTTGAAGAGAGTCAGTGAGGGGCTCTGCCTAATACGAACTGGGATCCTGTTCCAAAGCATGGGAAGCCTCTGGGTTATGAATCTATCCCTCCAGCATGTCCTAGTCATACTTGTGTCGAGGTTTAAGTCTTTAGCTCTCGTGGTCCTGATGGATTTGGATTTTTTGAGGTGGAGCATGTCCATCAGATCCTGATTGGACATGGCCTTGTACGTCAGGCAGAGATCACCTCTGAGCAGGCGGTATGCTACTGAATAGAGCTGAAGTTTCTTTAGTCTGGCAGAATGAGACATATGTTGGAGACCCTTGATCCTTTTGGTGAGGTACTTTTGTGGTCTCTCCAGCTGTTGCAAATGCTGGGTGAGGTACATACCAAATGGGGCATTGTACTCAATCATGGGTCTGATGAGGGAGGAATATAGGGTACAATGACATCCTTGGATCTGGATGTGAATCCCTTCATGATGAGGTGTGCAAGGTAGAATGTTTTTCTAACCACTTTGGCAACGTGGGTGTCAAATGAGAGGTCGCTGTCTACTTGGGTCCCTAGGTCTCTGATTACTTTTTCCATACACAGTGGGTTGCTGTCTATGTGATAATATGTGGGTACTTTGTTTTTTCCAAAAGGGATGACTATACATTTTTTGGCATTTAGTTTAAGGCCGTGACTACGGCACCAGTTGTCCGTTTCAGTGAGGCCTTTTTGTAGGATGTGTGTGTCTGCTGGTGTATCGACTATGGCGCCTAGTTTGCAGTCATCTGCGAACTTTGTCAGCCACAGCCCTCCCATGTTTGCTTTAACATCTGAGAAATAAATGCCGAACAAGAGGGGTCCCAGGACAGATCCCTGTGGGACACCACTTGTGACTGGCTTTGAGTCTGACATTGCTCCAGCGATTTTAACTTTATGGGTTCTGTCCTTTAGCCAGTTTGCAACCCATCTAGTGACATAAGGGTTTACTTTTAAGCTGTTTAGTTTATCTATGATGCCTGAGTGGGGTATTGTGTCGAAGGCCTTAGCCAAGTCCAGGTATGCTGTATGGACTGCTTTGCCTTCATCAATGGCTCTAGTGACTGTTTCGAAAAAGTCAACCAGGTTTAAAAGGCAGGATCTGCCCTTTACAAAGCCGAACTGGGTGGGGTCAAGTGTCTGTAGGTCCCCTAAGTCTCTGTTTATGAGTTCCATAATGATTCTTTCCATAGCTTTGCAGACCAGGCTAGTTAAGCTTATGGGGCGGTAGTTCCCAGGGTCTGTAGAGGCACCCCTTGTGGAGTGGGACCACTGTTGCTGTCGCCAGTGTTCAGGCACGTATCCCAAGTAAGGCTAAGGTTAAATAGCATTTTTATGTGTAGGTTTAGCTCCTCTTGGAGTTCACGTAACACGCACCCGGGATACCATCAGGTCCCATTGATGCTGTGTTTTTGCTTTGTTTAGGGCGGTTCTCACTTGGACATCTGAGATGACAGGAGATTACATTCAGCTGGGATAAGTATTTCTTCTTTTGGGGGTGAAGGAGGAGAAATTTGCACTGAACCTGTCAGCCAGAATGTTAGCAATATCTGTGGGTTCAGTGTATTTTTTGTTGTTGTGAACCAACTCTGAGCATATCTGAGGGTTTCCCACCAGGTTTCTAACATAGCTGAAGAAGGCTTTGTGGTTATCTTTAGTGTCCTTAGCGATTTTTCTCTCAGTTTGCCTTGGATGTTTTATGAGAGAACGTAGTTTTCTGCTAATGTTGATCAGAGATGTCTTCCCTTCATGGGATTTCGCTCTGACGTGCAGTAGCTTCCTTCTTTTGTTATACAATTTGTTTATGGCTGAGGTCCACCAGACAGGACGCTTACATTTGGTGGAGAGGGATTTGGATTTGTTTGGGATTGCATGATCCATGCATTCTTGGAGATGTCCATAGAAAGCATTTGTGAAGGATTCGGCATTGTGGGATGTGGTATCCACTGGCACAGTGGGCTTAAAGGATACCATCTCAGTCTTAAGAAGAGTGAAGTCTGCTTTTGAGAAGTTTTTCACTGTGGTCTTTTGTGCTGGGGGTGGAGGTGGGATATGTATATCCAGGGTGATTAGTTTGTGGTCAGATCTCACTAGTGATGGGTATACTTCTGGTGTGGAGCATTTTGTCCCCATGTTTGTGATGATCAGGTCTAGTATATTATCTCCCCTAGTGGGAGAGGTGACTAGTTGTTCCAGTGCATTTGAATTTATGAATTCCAGGTACCTTTGGGCTAGGGTATTAGGGCTAGAATAATGTACCCAATCTATGTTTGGGTAGTTGAAGTCTCCCAGTATGATGGTATTTTGTGATACATTCATATCCTCCAATGTCATCAGGAAGGCTGAGTGGGGTTCTTGAGATTGGGAGGGTGGTCTGTAACATGCTACCAGTTGTATAGCAGTTTTGCCTATGATTAGTTGCACCTGTATGGTCTCTGATGCTTCATGTGTTGCTACTAACCTGGAGGTGTGGGTGTCCTTTATGAATATGGACACTCCCCCTCCTTGTGGTTCGCCCGGGTTTTGGGGCCGAAAAGCATGATATGAGGTATAGCCTGGTAGCGTTGGGGTGCTGTCAGGAGCCTTGAACCAGGTTTCAGTTACTGCACAGATGTCGATGTTCTCCATGCTGAGGAGTGCATCAAGTGCCTGCATCTTGAGATTTAGACTTCTGGCATTGAGCAGCATTACCCTTAGTTTCTTTCCATTTTTGTTTTCTAAGGAGGTGGGTTTGTCTTTTGAGCCTTGCCTAAAAAAGGCACTATGGGGGTGGCAAGAGCCTTAGCCAATATCCGGAAGCCCAGTGGTGACAGGTGTAAGCCATCCTCTGCGAAGCAGCATGGCTTGTCCAACATATCATCCCAGGCAGACAGACACTGGATCCCCTTAGAATGACACCAGTACTTGAGCCAATTGTTAAAGCTGATCATCTTGTCTTTGTATTGTGGTACCATTCTTGGTGAGGGCAAGATGCTGCTCAGGGTCAGGGTCATACCAGCCTGGGCTACATAATCGGAGGACTCCTCTATGTCTCTTTTCATGTAGTCCAGGGAGGTACGTCTCAGGTCATTCACACCAGCATGGACAATGACGGAGTCGTATTTGTACTTGCTTTGGAGTGACCTGAGTGCATGTGTTATGTGGCGGATCCTAGCTCCTGATAGACAGCTCACAGTCACCTTCTCCTTGTTCAGCCTGGTCAGTGGGACATCAGTGTGTCTGACTATGGAGTCACCTATTACTAGTGTATCAGGCAAGGTGTTTGGCCTTAAGGGCTGTGATTGGTCGACACACTGATTTATTGAAGTATGTGTTGCATGTGTTTTCTTTTGAGGTGGTGGATTTTTGGATGTCTGCTTTGGGAGCCTCTGTTGTTTTGGTAAGTTTTTTATTAGAGCCTCCGAGTATGTCTTTGTGCTTTTATGTGTTTGGTTTGCAGTTGTGGTAAGTCTATGTGGGACTGGGATTGTTGTGTGTGTGGTTGCCATCTCCTCCTGTCTGGTCATGCCAGCCCTGAGTTGAGAGAGTTCAGCCTCCAGTTTGGCTATATAGTTGCATCTCTCACATGTATTTGTGTTTGTTGGGAGGAGGAGAGGGTTGTCTGTGTACATGAGACAATTGTAGCATTGTCTCAAGATACCCAGATTGACCAGCTGAACTGGAGACGACGCCAGTAATCTACCACTCGACATGCTAGAACAGTATAAGGGAGTGCTGTACCTTTAAGGGAAGTGGATATTCACAGGGGTGGTAAGTAGATGTAGTGCTTTACTTAGTACGAGTGCTTACTTAGTAGAGAAGTATTGAGAACAAGTGCTAGGCTTATAATACAGTGAGTAGTCTGATTATACTAAGAGTAGAGCTTCCTTAAGGGAAAATTTGAAAAGCAGACTTGGCGGAGCCAGACAAAGTTTAACCTTGTTTAACCGGCGCTATAAGCACAACCGCGCAAAGCCGTGCAAATGCGGACTTTAAACAGTGAACTACAAAAGAGCTAGAAATGGTCCCAAGCAACCAATTACTACAGCTTCTTGTGCTGAGGTCACTTCCCCCCAAGGACAGGTAGGCTGCTCAAGGCTCCCCACTCCCACTGGTGAGCAAAGAAACTTCCTTCTATCCAAGTAAGGTAATGGACAACACAGGAACTACACCACAGCCCAGAATACAGCAATGCCTGTAAACTGGTCTAAACTAGTCGAGGAAGGCGGGAAAACAAGGATTATTTTTTGTTTTTTTGGTAGAAACACACAGAAAATGCAGAAACAGTGATAAATTAGTTACACAGGCTAGCACACTTTAGTGGGCAGCCTCCAGTTAAATTAAACAAACAAACAAGCAAACTTTCGATCAAATTCGACTAAAATGTAACTTTAAGTGCAGATTTTAAAATAATGCAGCAATCAGTTAAAAACAGTTCAGGCTAGTTCAAGGTAAGCTACAGAAGCTATTTCAAATGAAAAAAAAAGCAAAGATACTTAAATCCAGAAGGTAGTCGCTTTTCTGAGTTCCCTGCTGCTAGGACCACTCTGTAAACCCACGTGGAGCTTGTCTGAGCAGTATAGCCAGAAAAACGCCCAGAGGCGGATTTTAAACAGTGAACTACAAAAGAGCTAGAAATGGTCCCAAACAACCAATTACTACAGCTTCTTGTGCTGAGGTCACTTCCCCAAGGACAGGTAGGCTGCTC
This sequence comes from Protopterus annectens, assembly GCF_019279795.1. Classification (NCBI taxonomy): domain Eukaryota; kingdom Metazoa; phylum Chordata; order Ceratodontiformes; family Protopteridae; genus Protopterus; species Protopterus annectens. Next base: position 122,856,299 of record NC_056746.1, on the reverse strand, counting down.
AAGGCTCCCCACTCCCACTGGTGAGCAAAGAAACTTCCTTCTATTCAAGTAAGGTAATGGACAACACAGGAACTACACCACAGCCCAGAATACAGCAATGCCTGTAAACTGGTCTAAACTAGTCGAGGAAGGCGGGAAAACAAGGATTATTTTTTTGTTTTTTTGGTAGAAACACACAAAAAATGCAGAAACAGTGATAAATTAGTTACACAGGCTAGCACACTTTAGTGGGCAGCCTCCACAGTTAAATTAAACAAACAAAGAAGCAAACTTTCGATCAAATTCGACTAAAATGTAACTTTAAGTGCAGATTTTAAAATAATGCAGCAATCAGTTAAAAAACAGTTCAGGCTAGTTCAAGGTAAGCTAAAGAAGCTATTTCTGTGCTGTGATAAACCTTTCTAGTAGAAGACTTAAGAGCAGCTACCAAAATAGACTTAACTGAAGAGAAAAGTCCAGGAGTCCTAGCAATCACGGGGACTGCAGCAGCCACGCCGTGAGCTTCAGGCTGTCCAGAATCAGATGAGGCAGCCCGATGGGTGTGAAATCAGATCCTGAATGGGATCTAGGATCCAAGGTGGAGCCAGGAGGTGAGACCAAATGAAGGTAAACCATACCTGGCTTGGCCAGAATGGGGCAATGAGGATCACCTTGCTCCCCAGTCACCAAGCTTTCTGCAGAAACCTCAGGATGAGAGGAACTGGCGGGTAAGCAGACAGAAGACCGGGAGGCCAAGCACGAACTACAGCGTCTCTGGGGGACTCCCCCGATGGGGGGGGGGGTTCAGAGCAAAAAACCTGCTGCACTTCACGTTGGAAGGAGATGTAAAGAGGTTGCAGCAAGGTTGACCCCACTCGCTGAAGAACTGTTCCGCTACTGATAGATTTAGAGACCGCTCGTAAGGCATCAGATTGGCCCGACTTAGCCTGTCTACTAGCATGTCGGACCATCCTGGAATGTGCATTGCTATGAGAAAGCAACCGGTGGAGATCACCCATTCCCACGCTCTCATGGCCTCGCGACAAAGGGGGATAAGATCTGGTCCCTCCTTGTTTGTTGATATACCAAACCGCAGTCATGTTATCTGACTGAATGGCAATCGTCCCCAGAGGAAGAAAGGCATGAAGGGCCTGCAACGCTATAAGGACCACCCTCATCTCTAGGACACTGATATGCAAGCTGGTCTCTATGGGGAACCACCGGCCTTGGACTGTCCTGCCCGAACAATGCCCCCCTCACCTGAGTTGGGAGGCATCCGTGGTCACTGTGGGTTGGGCTGGGGCTGGAAGAAAGGATCGCCCCTCCAAAATGTCCTGAGAGCTCATCCACCATATGAGGCACAATTGACACACTTGACTTAGGTGGATAGGATAGGTTAGTGGTAAATCCAACAGAAACCACTGAACTGCTAGAGTCCACTGAAGAATCCGCATGTGTAGCTGAGCACATGGAAGGAGAGTTATGGTCGCCGCCATCAAGCCTAGGGCCCTCAACACTGATTCCGCTGTCGGGAGGTGAGAATGATAAATTAGGTAGACATGCATCCTGAGGTCTTGAACTCTCTCTGAGGTCAGGAACACTTTGCACTGTAGTGTGTCTATCCTGGCACCAATGTAATCTATCACCTGTACAGGCTGTAGTAGAGACTTGGCTGTGTTGATAGTGATAACCAAACTCAGGGCAAGTGTCAAAAAGTAATCCCTGGTTTGGGAAATTAGGCACCTTGTGGGAGCAGTGAAGAGCCAATCATCCAGGTATGGATAGACCTGAATCCCCTGAAGCCTTATGTGAGCCACTACAACCGCCATCATTTTGGTAAACACCCTGGGGGCTGTGGTGAGAACAAATGGTAGGGCCCGAAATTGATAATGATTGGACCCTAGCCGGAAGCAGAGAAACCTCCTGGAGCTTCTGTGCATTTTTATGTGATAGTAAGCATCCTGGAGATCTAACGAGCACATCCAGTCGCTCTCTTGCAGGTACGGCATGATGTACTGTAGTGTGACCATCCAGAACCTTTCTTTGGCAACTGACAGTTTCAGGGTAGAGAGGTCCAGGATGGGCCTTAAGTCCCCCATTTTCTTTGGCACCAAAAAGAACCTGGAGTAGAAGCCTGAACCAGACTGATCTGGGGGGACGGTTTTGATGGCTCGTTTTCCTAGTAGCTTAGAAATTTCCTGTGCTGCTGCCTCCCTTTGTATGGGTGGAACATCTGGGAGGTGTTTGGGAGATATGGGGGAACCCATGAAGAGGATAGAATATCCTCTGGATATGAGATGAAGCATTCAGCGGTCAGATGTTATGGACTCCCATGCTGCTGGGTGTAAGGACAATCGTCCCCCAACTGCCTCCAGAGTGGAGCAGCCGGGCAACCCCTCAGGGTTGCTGCCCGGGTCTGTCCAAGAATGGTTCTCGAGACTCGAAGTTTCGTGGACCCCCTCAGCTTCTGGGCCAGCATCCATTCTGTCTCCCTCTGCCTCTAGGGGAAGAAAAGCCCTCAGTGTCCCGGGAATAGTCCCGGGAATACTGAGACTAACAGAACCACATTTTCTTTTGCCCTCTCTGGTTCCAAGAAATGGACCTTTGAGGGTTAGAGAAGCAGATCCCGATGGCAGACAGTGTCTACCCATCCTTCTCACTCTGGACTAGTGTCTCCTTGGTGGTCTTATCGAAAAAAGTCGAGCTGTCATAAGGGGCATTGGCAAAAGACTGCTTAAAGGGTTTGGTGAATTGGCACAACCTGAGCCAGGCGTTACACCTCATGGACACGCCGGACACATCCACCCTAGCTGCTCCTTCCATAGCATGGGAGAGGAGTCGCATGGATGTATTTGATACTGCTCTCAGAGTGGCCATTTTTGCGGAGAACAAAGCCTTGTCCTCCTGCGACATGGACTTGGGTGGAGACTCCTCCAGCTCTTTCATTAGGTCGCGTTGGAGTCTCATGACATCGGACAAGTAGTTCTGCACCCTTATTGAAAAGGTAGCTGAAGCATACATCTGCTTCCTTAGGCGGTCCATTATCTGTGACTCCCGGTCAGGAGGGTGGACCAAGGAACTTTACTGAGATAGTTCCTTCTTCATGGCTGCTACCACCATGGCAACCACTGGGTAGCACTTGTTCCAGGAAGGCCTGTAAATAGGGGGACTTAGAACCTTACTGGGGATCGGCTCCATGGTATCTGGTTCCTTCCATGCCCGTGAGATGATCAAATCAATGATAGTCATCTCAACTTAACTATTAAAAAGTACATGCCAAACTGGGGTCACTCTACCGTATCAAACCATTTCTTACCAACAACACAAGATCAGCCATTGCTCGCTCCCAACTTCTATCCACCCTACTCTATGCATCTCCCATTCTGACTAATCTCAACAAAACTGAACTAAGCAAAATGGAAGCCTGCTAAAACAGAATTGCCTGCTTTGCTGCAAATTGCTCATATAGAACTCATCACTGTACTGCTTTGAGACAGCTCCACTGGCTTGAACTGCCCAACCTCCTAACCTACAATCAGCTCTGCCTCTGTCATTCTATCTATTACCTCCCCAATAAGTGTCCTGCCCTCAAAAACCTAGTACAGCATCACTCAGCCAAAAGGCCTCTTAGATCATCAAGCAAACTACTACTAGAAGTCACCAACAGCTACAATAGCTTTGGAGATGCACTATATAGTAGTTCAGTGGCTAAAAAATGGAACTCTGTCTCTACTAGCATTCAAAACACATCATCCAAAGCCTCCTTTAAAGACCTCATCAGGCAACATCTCAAGCAAAGTTGGCAGTGCCATGATTGCTCCCCAGGCTAGTGAAAGCGGATAACATATACATACTAAATCTAGAACACTTGATAATAGTTTTCAATCTTACTCACAAACACTGGCTAATCTACAATGTAAGTACTGCACCTGTGTACTATGTATGTATTCTACCTATGTTCCAAATTTCAGCTGTGCACCACAAATCTATTAATTACCTTTATTTTTAAAATTAATATTTTTTTGTTTGTTCTCTCCACTGTAACTGTTTATGTGCCGCATACCACTGTAAAAACATGTCTCTTGTAATTTGTGTGTATACTGACCATGTCTAAATAACAAAATGCGTCTGTAATCTTTCTTTGTGGAGCTTTTCTCCCCGGGTCTCTGTTGAAAATGGGCCTTTTCAGCTCAGACACCCCTGGTTAACAACTGTAAAATAAATAAATAATAAATAAATCCACTAAAGGATCCAGGGGAGGGGACACCCAAGATGTAGATGGGCCCATGACAAAAGCCTCCAGAAACACAGACTCATCAGATGAGGGCTTGGGGCCAGACCAACCTCCCCGCTGGCGCAGGATCTCCATGATGTCTCCAAAGGAGACATCATCAGGAGGTGATCTTGGGGAGCCTACCCATCATCTAAATTTGTGTCCTCGGTTAGGGACTCGGGGGGGGGGGAGTCCAAGTGCCTCCTCTTGCACCTATGCTTGCGAGGCACATTTCCCGTGGGGCACAACAAGGAATGCTCACAAGCCATCTGTTCCTCTGGGGGAACCGCCTGGGGCTCCTCAGAACAGACTGTCCCTCTGGTAAGACAATGGGAACCGTAGACAGAGCCGAGGGGGTCTGGGCGGAGTCTGAGGGGGCGGTCAGGGGCCTCGATCTGATGAAGAGGACCCATTCTACCACATCGAACGCCGAAGAGCGGATCTCCTGGAAAGCTAATAAGGACACCAGTCTCCCGAATCCGACATGAGAATCGGAGCCGGATCAGAAGTGGATGGAGCTCCGAGGAAGGGAACCTGGCCCGACAACATCAGAGCTGATGGAAAAGGTTTCACTCCCTCGGATCTGACACCCCGGCTCTGGCTCCAAGAGCAGCTCGGACCCAAACTGGTCAGATCTGAGATGCTCCAGGCAGCTGTCTGCATCGAGGATGCAAGGAGCGTCTGTGCCAACAACCTGACCAAGGCCAACCTCTGATCCGAGAACTCCGAAGCCGAGGGTCAGATCGGGGAAGGAGAAATGGGCTGAAAAAAAAAAGGGAAACAAGCTCTCCCCTCCTGAGGGGGGGGGGCTGGCAAGACCCCCATCTGGATCTTTGTACGGACAAAGCACCTCCATCTTCTCCAGATATATGTCCGATAAAGAACGGGTCGACCGAGAGGAGGCCACGGACTCCGACCTGGCCGGTCGAGGAACCGAGGCCCGGGAGACTGAACGTGCCTCCTCCGGCTCCGGGGAAAACCTTGGAGACCGGATCCAAGGGGAGTCACGGATCCGTGCACACTTGCTCAGGGACGAGAGGTCCGGGGACCTCTTCCTCTTTTCTTTCATCTTCAACTCTCTCGCCCGCTCTCTACCTCTCCTCTGCTCCACTACCACAGGTTTAGGTGCAGGAGTTTGAGTCCTAGACTGGGAGGGACGGCAGGCGAGAAGAAGAGAAATGGGACAGGCAGTCACAGCAGCCACTGCGACTGAAGCCGAAGACGAGGAAGGAGGTTCAGTGGCAGGCAGAAGACCTTTGAGGGCCAACTTGGCCTTTCTATCCGTCAAAGCTCGGGGATTGAACCCTGCACAAATGGAGCACTCCACATTAAAGTGGGCCACACCTAAGCACAACACACACAGAGTATGGCCATCCGCTGGGGAGAGCTTAAGGCCACACTCTGTGCAGCACTTGCTTTTCAGCCATACTATAAAGCAGAAGTCTATAAAGAAAGAGACAGACAAAAACTTTTTTTCTATAGACTAATAACACACCCACTCACCACACTAGACTGACTAAAGGGGGGAGGGGCACCACAGACAAACTAGTCTAAACTAACTACAGCTACAAACCTACACTTGACGCCAAAGCGATGGGAGGGGAGAAAGGGAACCTATACTAACCTGAAACGGCTAAAAGTAACAGAAAATTAGAAAAACTAACAATCCGAATCACCCTGCTAACTGGAGCTCTAGAGACACAATGTTTTAGAAATCACGGTAAACAAGATCTGGGGATGGAAGGCAGTGGAGGTGTACTTTAGGTAAGGGGAGGAGTCTGGATCTCGGAGCTGATACTAGTAATTTTTGCTGGCTCGGATCCGATACGGATCCGTATTCCTACAGGTTGAAGACCAAATGAAGTAAACTACTTCAGATTAGCTTTTATACATCATATCAGACCATGGAAACAGGGAGGATTAAACTTTCCTGATATAGAAACATGTATAAAAGCATCAATATCTAAAACAATCTCAGAATGGATAAGTCCAAATTATTCAGCAAACTGGAAAGATTTACTAACTGTAATATCAATAAATGAATTTAATTTACAAAAAAAATTTCAAATAACGGATAAAAACAATTTGTCATGGCACATATTATGTATTAGTATGCAATATAACATAACCAAGCCCACTAAAACTCGTATGATTAATTATTACATTGACTCATTTAGGAAAATTATTAATGCAAATATAGATTTAAAAATCTGGTTTGATCTTTTAACACCATTCATAGTTACAAAGAGCTATCCACACAAAATATACAGAGAAATAATGAATTCCTGGGAACAGAAAGGATTTGTTTGGTGATTTCAATGTATCAAAGAACTAAAAGTTCTCGATATGCAAACAATAGAAACAACATACAAAATTCCACAACAAGATTGGCTAACTATGCAAAGCATTCTGACGTATTCACAAGATTTATGCAGAATAATCAGTAATTCATTTAAAGAGATACCTAAACTTACAAAATACCTATATGAAATCATATAGAATGATTATGACATGAGAAATAGTATTTCGAAATTTTACAAGATATTGATAAATTATAAAACAACACCCAAATCCTCATATTGGAGTTATATAACAAAAGGACACTCATTACAGCTAACTGAAGAAATTAAATCAATTTTATTTTATTTTTATTTTACATTTGTTGACCGGGCTAGTCCAACTGGATATATGTCCGTTTTCAGTAGAGGCCCGGGGAGAAAAGCTCCATCAGTTGTACACTTTTACAAAAAGGCATAAATGGTTACATAAGAAAGATAGGAAATAAAAACAATAATATAATCAGATAAAAAAATACATTGGCATAAAAGTTCACATGACAACATAGCAGGTTAACCAGATAATATAAAAAATAAAGTTTTCTTTTTTTTTTTTTAACAAGGGTAATGGAAGAGAAGAGTTGGCATTAGTCAGGATTAGTGCAGGAGCAAAGCCAGTGTTTATTGAGATAAATCTTTAGTTGAAATTTGAAAAGTTGGAAAGAGGTTAAAGAAGTGATATCAGAGGGTAGTTTATTCCATGTTTTTCCAACAGAGTTGGAGAATAAACTGGCCTGCATTATTGTTAGGTTTGGTAATATTAATCAGAAGTTTATTTGAGGCGTAGTTGTTGCAGGTTGTTGTATGGAGAAATAAGGCTAGTAAGTGTTGGTGTGTTGGTTGGCTGATATAGAATCTTATAAGCAATTAAGATCTGTTGAAGTACAAGTTGGTTAGGAAGTTCAATCCAGCCTAGTTCTTTAGGTTCAAGCAGTGATGAGTTCTAAAAGGAGATCCAATAGCGAATCGAGCTATGTTGTGATAGGATGTTTCTAGTTTCTTCATGTTGCTTTGGAAAGATTAGTGTAAATGGGGGAAGCATAGAGAAGAGTGGAGATTAGGTGAGATCTAGCAATGGTGGACCTAGCTGTGGGTGTTAGGAAAGGTTTGATTCTGTAAAGGGATCCTATTTTTTTATTAACTAATTTTATGGTGTTGTTGATGTGAGAGTCAAAGTTGAGGTTATTATCAATAGTTATCCCTAATAGTTTTGTGGTCAATTCAGGAGAGATGAGTGTTCCGTCAGTGGATGTAAGAGTAAAGTAAGGTGGAGTAGATTTACGAGTAGGTGAAAAAAGTAATAGTTTTGTTTTCTTGGGGTTGAGGAGTAGACAGCGGTAAGAGAACCATTGTTCTACAGCACTGAAAGCTTTTTGAGTAAGTGACTGGAGTTCTGTATGAGAGTTAGCAGAGCAGATTATAGTTGAGTCGTCTGCATATTGTATACAGGTAGTATATGGGATAGCAGATTGAAGGTCATTAATAAAGATAGAAAATAGCAAAGGGCCTAGGATAGAGCCTTGAGGTACACCTAAGGAGATAGGTAGAAGATTAGAAAGTGAGTTTTTCCAAAGTACTGCCTGCTGACGATTTTCTAGGTAAGATGCAAACCAGGACAAGGCAAGATGATCAAGAGCCAGTGATTGTAGGATATGTAGTAAAAGTTTATGATTCACCATATCAAAAGCTTTGGATAGGTCGATGAAGACCGAGGATGATAGATAGTTTTTGTTACGGTTGTTAGTGAAGGAGAGTAAAGCAGTAGTGGTACTGTGTGAGGGTCTGAAACCATGCTGACAGTTAGAAAGTAAGTTGTTGTTGAGAAGGTGATTTAGTACTTGTTTGTGAATACATTTTTCCATGATTTTTGCGATTGGTGAGAGGAGAGCTATTGGACGAAAGTTAGAGAAATCATTAGAGTTTCCCCCTTTATGTAGTGGGATGATATGAGATATTGTCCAGATAGAGGGGAAGATTCCTTCCTTTATAGATCTATTGATCAGGATGGAAATAGGGTAGGCTAAGGCTTTGGCACCTACCTGTAGGAATTCTGCAGGCAGTTTGTCTGCAGAGGGAGTGGTGGGTTTTAACTTTAGGAGCAATGATGTGATAAAGGAGGTAGAGACTGGTTGTAATTGGAGTGTAGGAGGTGGATTTAATGTGGATGGAGGAAGATTTGAGGTATCAGGAGATAGATGACTAGCTAGTGTTTGGATAGTGTTTGTGAAGAACGAGTTAAAGTCATTTGCTGTTTGTTTAGGGTTTTCTGGGTTAGAGTCCTGGGGATTAGGTGTAATGGAGTGACCTGGAGACAGAAGATTATTAATACTGGCCCAGAATTTTTTAGGTTCCTTATTAGTGATGTTCTGCAGCTGAAGGTAATAGTTTTTTTTGTCGGTCAGGATAGCTTTTTTAGTGCTGTTTCTAAGCTCTCTAAATTTTTGACGATCAGTTTGATTTTTAGTGGTGCGCCATTTTGACCATGATTTATTTCTAATAATGATTTTATGCCTAGTATTATTAGTTAGCCAGGGTGCTACTTTTGATTTGGTTCTGATAGTGCAGTTGGGGCATGTTGGTCTAGAATTGATAAGAATGTAGAGTTAAAGTAATCTACTGCTTCATTAAGGGAAGATATTTCAATGAGGACCAATTACAATATGTTAGTTCAGCTAGAAAATGTTCTGAGTTAAAAGTCTTTTTGTTCTTAGTGTTCTAAGTGTGGCAGGTAAGGTTAGGTTGATTTTGTGTCTAATGACATAAGTTAAAGAATGGTCACTTAGATCATCTGGAAGGGTACCGGACTGGTAGGTTTGTTGGGAGTATTAATCAGAATCCAGTCTAGAATAGATTCATGGTTGTTGGATTTATCAGTTCTGGTTGGACAGTTAATGAGTTGAGAGAAGCCATATAGGTTTATGTGGGATGTAGGGTTTATACTATTAAATGAATTCCAATCAATGTTAAAGTCACCTAGAACTACTGTTTCTTGGGGAGGTTGTTTGACAGCAAGCTCAGGATGCATTCTAGAGTGTTAGTGTTATTTCCTGGGGGGAGATATACACAAATTATGTTAATAGCTTTATTAGGGTTGATTTGAAGTTTTGAGCTGATTACTTCTGCATTATTGTCCTGAGTAAGGTTAAGATTTATAATACTAATTTGTAGTTGTGCTTTGTACAGAATTGCTACGCCACCTCCTTTTGGTTTTACAGTCCAGTCTAAAGATATTATACCGGGAGGGTAATTTCATTATCCTTAATGGTAGGTTTTAGCCAAGTTTCTGATAAACATAAGATATCAAAATGGTGAACATCTAAAAGGGCATGGAGTTGAGAGATCTTGTTACAAATGCTACTATATTAAGATGAGCTATGGTGAGAGAGTTGGTATAAGTGTTTGATGATATAGGAGAATCTTTGTCTTGTTTAATATAACTATTAGTGTTTGTGCTATTTGGGCCAGGGTTAGGGTGAATGTCCCCATCTAATAGTGATTGAAACAATAAGAAATATTGAGCTGGGACTGTTTATGTAGGATTTCAATATATTTTTATTTCTTTGTTTACTTAGCTTAGGGTAAGCAAGTTTGTGGTGTTTGGTAGATATGTAGTTAGGTATGGTAGGAAGATTTAATGTGGTTAGTGTAGAAGGTGAGTTAGGTGTAGAGGTGTGCTTAGAGGGAAGCACAAGAGTAGAGAGTGGGTGTTCATAGGAGGTTAGGAGATGAGTAATCACAAGAGGAGGTAAGAGTGTTAAACAGATTGTTATTTGAAAGTATATTGGGAGAGATAATGTCCACATAGTGTAGGTTAGGGAAACCAATAGAGATAAAGGAAAATAGAAGGAAGAAGAAAGGAAAGTAGTGAAAAAGACTAAGAGGTAGTGTGGAGGAGGGTTCTGAGAAAGTTGGGTGTGGTATGAGATAAGAGGGAGGGGTTGGTAAAAGAGGGGATTATACCTGATTGGGTAGGGGTGTGTCAATCTGAGGTATAAAAGTAGGACCACTGGGGGCGGGTGGGAATTGGGGGCAGGGTAGGGGAGCGGAGTGAGCCCAATATTTTATTATCAATAAAACATACATCCTTTACACAAGACTGAAAAGTTTTTAATTGGAAATGTTTGCACAGAGCATTCTTAACTCCAGATAGAATTGCTAAAATTAATTCTTCCACAAAGGGAAAATGTTGGAGGTGTGAGCAAATACACAATGCAGACTGGAATCACATTTTTTTCAACTGTGTTAAAATTAAGCCATTTTGGAATGATATTAAAAACTTTTTACAAGCTTTACTTAATGAATCGTTTAACTTATCTAAAGCTCTAGTATTATTAAACGTGTATAAAGGTCCTCATTTGAATGAGTCAAATATGTATCGAGTTTGGACAATTCTTGCAATCTCAAGGAAGTGTATAACAAGAAGATGGAATACAAACACAATACCAACTTTGGAAGACTTCTACAGCTTCCTGAAGATCACAGCATTGTTGGAAATTAAAATTAAAGAATTAAGGATTCATCCTAAGCCATTTATTAACAATCCATGGAAAAAAGTCTTATCACTGATTGACACTTTACAATAACTGAACAGATATACTCTGATAACTGGACTGTTATACCTATAAAGTAATTGTATATATTGAGCTCTGTTATAGTGTCAGCCGGATGTAAATAGTGTATGTAGTTATTTAAGATGTTCTATACAAATACTATGGAATTTATTCAACTGTATTTGAAAAATAAAAAAATTTTTGAGAAAAAAAAGAAAGACTTCACTTGCAGAATTTATCCCAAATGGCATTCTCAAAAATTTGTACCTGCCAAATGGAGTACTGAAAGTAGTGAGCAATGATGATTTCTTGTCACACTGAATTTGCCAAAATGAACTCTTTGCATCTAAGACCGAAAAAACAGTGGCATTTGGCATCAAGGCTGCGACTTTTTTGACTGTGCGCATTGGATGGTGATGTCTTTTTAATGCTTTGTTCAAATCTCATGCGCCAATACATATTCTGATGTCATCTGAGCTTTTCTTATGGGCTACCACCATGGAAGATACCCACTCAGTTGGAGTTTCAACTCGACAAACCACACCTTTTTGCACCATTTTATCCAACTTGGTTTTGACTCCGTTCTGCATGACTATTGGAACTTTCGTGCTGACCTGACAACTGGACTGACATCTGGGTCTAATTTCATGGAGTACAGAACTGGAAGCTTCCCTAGTTTGTCTTCGAAAAGATCAGCATAGGTAGAAAAAATGTACTGGGCAAAATTAGAGTAGTGGGTCTTTTAAGCTAACATGATGGACTTCCTTGTTAAATGAAAGCAGACCCATTTTCAAACTGTCTCTGAGCCCTAATAATGACTGGATAAGTCGTAGCTTCTTCCAGCAGAGTAACAGGATAGCACTACTGAGCCTTCAGTATGAATTTCTTCAACTCCATAAGCAACAAGGTTTGCACACCTTGCCAAATCAAGCCTTTCACCTTTACACACACTGGCAAATATTTCTGCTGACATTATATTACACTTTGACCTAGTGTTATCTTTGAACTCTGTGGGTTTGCCATTTATCCGAACAGTACAAAATACCTCATTCTTGGCCCATAAATCTACTACATTGACTGTTTCATGAAGCACTAACAAACCATCAACATAAAGAGTGGAAGTGCCACTGTCTAACTGATCAACTCATTTCTTAAAATGTTCCCTTTTAATAAAAGAATGTGGCCCTTTTGATTTATAAAATCTTTTGAAATTATTCAATTTACTGCATTTGTGGCACTGTTGACCAAAAGCTAAGCATTTCTCCCTTTTAGATTTATGGCTTCCACCACAATTACGACAGTTGGCAATGAAATTGGGTTGGGGCCCATGCTTTGAGTTTGCTGACTCACTCTTACACTTCACTGAGACTGCGTGATCTCTGGAACTTGCTAGAAAG
>NC_056746.1:122833764-122838764 GCF_019279795.1 Protopterus annectens | reverse complement strand
TTCTTAAAAAAAATCGGTACCAAAACACTTTTTCTCCATTCCTCAGGCATCCTCTCACTTTCCAAGATTTCATTAAACAATCTAGTTAAAAACTCCACTGCCATTTCACCTAAACACGTCCATGTTTCCACAGGTATGTCATCTGGACTAACAGCCTTTCCATTGTTCATCCTCTTCACATCATATGTATCATTTTATTGACCAGGAAAGTCTGACTAGGACAGAGCATATTCTCAGTGGAGACCCAGGGAGAAACGCTATATATGTATATGTATAATATATACATATATACATATATATATATATATATATATATACATATATATATATATATATATATATATATATATATATATATATATATATATATATATATGTGTGTGTGTGTGTGTGTGTGTGTGTATATATATATATATATATATATATATATATATATATATATGTGTGTGTGTGTGTGTATATATATATATATATGTGTGTGTGTGTGTGTGTGTGTGTGTATATATATATATATATATATATATATATATATGTGTGTGTGTGTGTGTGTGTATATATATATATATATATATATATATATATATATATATATATATATATGTGTGTGTGTGTGTGTGTGTGTGTATATATATATATATATATATCTTCTTCTTTCGGCTGTTCCCATTAGGGGTCGCCACAGTGGATCATCTGTTTCCATTTCTTCCTGTCCTCTGCATCTTACTCTGTCACACCAACCACCTGCATGTCCTCTCTTCTCACCACATCCATGAACCTTATCTTAGGCCTTCCTCTTTTTCTGTTACCTGGCAGCTTCATCCTTAGCATCTTTTTCCCAATATACTCTGCATCCCTCCTCAGCACATGTAAAACCAATGTAATCTTGCTTCTCTGGCTTTGTCTCTAAACCTTCCAACCTGGGGTGACCCTCTAATATACTTATTCCTAATCCTGTCCATCCTTGTCACACCTAATGCAAATCTTAGCATCTTTAACTCTGCCACCTCTAGTTCTGACTCCTGCCTTTTTGTCAGTGCCACTGTCTCCATCCCATATAACATAGCTGGTCTCACTACCCTCTTGTAGACCTTCCCTTTCACTCTTACTGGTACTAGTCTGTCACAAATCATCCTGACACTCTACTTCACCCACTCCATCCTGCCTGTACTGTCTTCTTCACCTTTCTTCCACACTCACCATTACTCTGAACTGTTGATCCCAAGTATTTAAACTCATCCACCTTCGCCACCTCTACTCCCTGCATCCTCACCATTCCTCTATCCTCCCTCTCATTCACACACACATATTCTGTCTTAGTCCTACTGACCTTCATTCCTCTTCTCTCTAGAGCATATCTCCACCTCTCCAGGGTCTCCTCCACCTGTTCCCTACTCGCACTACAGATCATAATGTCATCTGCAAACATCATAGTCCATGGGGACTCCTGTCTGATCTCGTCTGTCAACCTGTCCATCACCATTGCAAATAAGAAAGGGCTCCGAGCTGATCCTTGATGTAATCCCACCTCCACCTTAAATGCATCCGTCACTCCCACAGCAGACCTCACTGTTGTCACACTACCCTCGTACATATCCTGTACCACTCTTACATACTTCTCTGACACTCCTGACTTCCTCATACAATACCACAACTCCTCTTTAGGCACTCTGTCATATGCTTTCCTTAAGCCCACAAAGACACAATGCAACTCCTCCTGACCTTCTCTGTACTTCTCCATCAACACTCTCAGAGCAAACATCGCATCTGTAGTGCTCTTTCCTGGCATGAAACCATACTGCTGATTACTAATTATCACCTGCCTTCTTAACCTAGCTTCCACTACTCTTTCCCATAACTTCATGCTGTGACTGATCAGTTTTATCTCTCTGTAGTTACTACAGCTCTGCACATCACCCTTATTCTTAAAAAAAATCGGTACCAAAACACTTTTTCTCCATTCCTCAGGCATCCTCTCACTTTCCAAGATTTCATTAAACAATCTAGTTAAAACTCCACTGCCATTTCACCTAAACACGTCCATGTTTCCACAGGTATGTCATCTGGACTAACAGCCTTTCCATTGTTCATCCTCTTCACATCATATGTATCATTTTATTGACCAGGAAAGTCTGACTAGGACAGAGCATATTCTCAGTGGAGACCCAGGGAGAAACGCTATATATGTATATGTATAATATATACATATATATATATATATATATATATATATATATATATATATATATATACATATATATATATATGTGTGTGTGTGTGTGTGTGTGTGTGTGTGTGTGTGTATATATATATATATATATATATATATATATATATATATATATATATATACACATATATATATATATAAAGACTGAAAACATTCATCAAAAGATAGGAAAAAATCTTAAAACAAATCCATTAGAAGCAGAAAAGTAAGTCTTTGTGGCTTATTCAATGTATGACACTGAAATACTCCAAGATAACGAACGGTTTCTAAAAACTAGATAACACTAAACCTGGAAACCACAACAGAAATACTGAGTCAGCATCCTGACTGCTCAAGTAATATGCAAGCTTCTAAAAATAAATGCCCACGATGGTCAATAAGAAGTAAAAATATCATTACAGTAAACCTAGAAAAGAAGAGAAAAAAGGCAAAAAGCAGTGAAACCACAAAAAGATCTACACAAAACAGAAGTACATCAAGAAACGTTGAAGGGATTAAAAGCACCTAAGGTGAACGTGAAATATGTGTTACTAAAAGCTCCTCTAATGCTTGATTCAAACACTATATGCACACATATCAGCAGACACACAATAAAATGAAAGGTCAACTGGTCAGAAATGAAGAACATGCTACTCTGAGGACTTGGCAATTATAACACAATTCATCTCCAAAATTATGACAGAAAAAGCACTGTTAAGTCTTCCTTAAATAAATCTAAGATGCACAGAAAAGAACATAAACCTTCCATGAAAATAGCCTGGGGCTGGTAGATGGGCATCTTTTTGTTTGGAGTGTCTACTCATCACATACCTTCAGTTATGTTCAGTGTACTTAGCCACAACTATAGTAACACTTGGGTAAAAGGCAATGTCACAGTATATCATATCATCTGAGTAAAATCCCCAAGCAGAACTGTGATTCAAAATGGAGGTGATACATAAAGACAGTTTTTCTTATAACCTGTGTAACATTTTGAACAGACACCAACTCTCCTGGCAGACTTCAGGCCGTGAATACTTGTAATAACATCTCCTCGGGGAAGAATTTTGTGAGTCCTTGCTGATCTCAGGCCTTGAATACTTGTAATAACCTCTCCTTAAGGGAAGAATTTTGTGAGTCCTTGCAGATTTCAGGCCTTGAATACTTGTAATAATCTTTCTTTAAGGGAAGAATTTTGTGAGTCCTTGCTGATCTCAGGCCTTGAATACTTGTAATAACCTCTCCTTAAGGGAAGAATTTTGTGAGTCCTTGCAGATTTCAGGCCTTGAATACTTGTAATAACCTCTCTTTAAGGGAAGAATTTTGTGAGTCTTTGCTGATCTCAGGCCTTGAATACTTGTAATAACCTCTCCTTAAGGGAAGAATTTTGTGAGTCCTTGCAGATTTCAGGCCTTGAATACTTGTAATAATCTCTCTTTAAGGGAA
Organism: Protopterus annectens; assembly: GCF_019279795.1. Lineage (NCBI taxonomy): Eukaryota > Metazoa > Chordata > Ceratodontiformes > Protopteridae > Protopterus > Protopterus annectens. The sequence continues at coordinate 122,835,112 of NC_056746.1, read as the reverse complement.
GAATTTTGTGAGTCTTTGCTGATCTCAGGCCTTGAATACTTGTAATAACCTCTCCTTAAGGGAAGAATTTTGTGAGTCCTTGCAGATTTCAGGCCTTGAATACTTGTAATAATCTCTCTTTAAGGGAAGAATTTTGTGAGTCTTTGCTGATCTCAGGCCTTGAATACTTGTAATAACCTCTCCTTAAGGGAAGAATTTTGTGAGTCCTTGCAGATTTCAGGCCTTGAATACTTGTAATAACCTCTCTTTAAGGGAAGAATTTTGTGAGTCCTTGCTGATCTCAGGCCTTGAATACTTGTAATAACCTCTCCTTAAGGGAAGAATTTTGTGAGTCCTTGAAGATTTCAGGCCTTGGATACTTGTAATAACCTCTCCTCGGGGAAGAAGTTTGTGAGTCCTTGCTGATTTCAGGCCTTGAATAACTGTAATAACCTCTCTTTAAGGGAAGAATTTTGTGAGTCCTTGCTGATTTCAGGCCTTGAATAACTGTAATAACCTCTTCTTAAGGGAAGAATTTTGAGAGTCCTTGCAGATTACAAGCCTTGAATACTTGTAATAACCTCTCCTCGGGGAAGAAGTTTGTGAGTCTTTGCTGATTTCAGGCCTTGAATAATTGTAATAATCTCTCTTTAAGGGAAGAATTTTGTGAGTCCTTGCTGATATCAGGCCTTGAATACTTGTAATAACCTCTCCCCGGGGAAGAATTTTGAGAGTCCTTGCTGATATCAGGTCTTGAATACTTGTAATAACCTCTACTCAGGGAAGAATTTTGAGAGTCCTTGCTGATCTCAGGCCTTGAATACTTGTAATAACCTCTCCTTAAGGGAAGAATTTTGTGAGTCCTTGCAGATTTCAGGCCTTGAATACTTGTAATAACCTCATCTCGGGGAAGAAGTTTGTGAGTCCTTGCTGATATCAGGCCTTGAATACTTGTAATAACCTCTCCTCAGGGAAGAATTCTGTACGATGGGATAATCATAATGTTGCCCAATGACACTGAGAGTCTCATTAAAGTAATTTTTCTGACAGAACAGCCTGAAGACTAAGGATGCATTTTCAAAATCAGAAGCTGTGGTAAAAGGTACTGAAATTTACATGTACACTGCTCATCATTGTCTAATGACGGAGGAGAAGGAGTCCTGGTTCCCTTTTATTTGAAATGGGCCTCTGCAGGAAGAGACAAAAGTGAAGCTTGATGAAGACTCATCTCCCACCTACATTAGTCACCATAAGGTCGCACCTCATGCACAGAGAGCTTTTCAGCAAATACTTAAAGAATCTTCTTAGTAAAATGTCTGCAGTCCTACCTCATCAAGAGAGAAGAAAAATAAAGAGGTGCCCCTATTCT